>NW_027454999.1:0-49293 GCF_040206685.1 Ascaphus truei | reverse complement strand
CCATTAAGGTCGAAACAGCTGTCTGTGGGTGGTTTTCTGGGTATGCACCTTAACCCTGGCTGTGCTCAAAGCTGTGACCATGCAGCAAGCTTAAGCCTATAGGGAACCATGTTAAAAATGGTTTTTGAGGCAAAAAGTGACACTGTGTGCTCATTTGCATGTCATTTCCCAGAATCCCTTGCTGCAGTGGAAGTGCTGTATGCTGGGTGATAATGGGGAAAGGCGGGGTTGCAGACCTGCCTAAGACATGCAGATGAGCATACAGTTGTATTTGTATATATATATATATATATATATATATATATATATATATATATATATATATATATATATATATAAAACCAGGTGTCCCACCAAGGAGACAAAAAACAGCACTCAAGGTATATTGCAAAAGTGTATTTGAAAAAAAGCAGGCACATATAAATCCAACGTTTCGGTCCTGTATAGGACCTTCCTCAGGGGAATATATACGTATATATATATATATGTATATGTATATATATATATATGTATATGTGTTTGTGTGTGTGTGTCATACAAGAATCTATTATTATCTAAAATCAGTAACATATGTGATCTATTATGCCATTACCAATTGGACTGTAGGACTATAAAACCATTACGACTGAGTTGTAGCATTATCCTCTGATGAAATCAGCCGTGTGCTGAAGAAACACGTAGGTACATTCTTCTCGTTGCTATTGCCACACTATCCGTCTTGACGCCGGAAGGGAAGTTGGTACGCGAACAAGGCGAGACACCGGAATTACAGAGTGGAATCACAACTGCATACTACAGATTGCCGGAGGACCACACTGCAAGGGGCGCAGCCTATCGAGTTTCCCGGTCATCGTCCAAAGTCTGGAGCTGCGGATTGACCACCGGATTGACCACCGGATTACCACGGAGCACGAGCCTGTCTCATACAACGCTTTTACCAAACGGATGTTTGTGAGTTTGTTATTTTTATCTTGTCCAGGAAATGAAATTGTTAAACCGAATTTACACATGGAGCGGGCGCTTTCTCTTCTTTTTTTTTGTTTAGGTATCTATCGAGGAGGTGGTTGTTTCCCCGAAGAGAGCTGCCCGGACTCCAGAGGATGCCCGAATTGGATCCTTTTATGATTGAGTTATAACATAGCTATTAGAGCTAAGTTTCTGGACTGTTATTGTGTTTAGGCATAGTGTTTATTATTATTTTATTACAGCTACTTTTTAGTTATTAATTCTGGCCACTAATTCTCACTGCCACTATAATCTTTCTCTAGCCACAACCAAATTGCTATATCAGCTATATTATTTATTGGTTATACCAGGGGAGCTCGCGCCCCCACCCCCTCCTTTACCTTGATGTGGCGTCACGTGACCGGCAGCGGCATTTGACGAGGGTGACGTCACATGACCCCGCGGCGTAATTTAACACCGCGTTGCCATGGACACGAGTGACGCCGGCAGAGTCAAGGTAAGTAATAGCATTGCAGAGGCCTCACGCGATCCCCCGGCATTTAATTTTAATGCCTCGAGGAAGTGCGCGGGGCCTCTGCAACCGCCCGTGCGCCTCCCCCCCCCCCCGAAAAATCTCCCGCCCTTCACTTTGCGCACCTCTGGGTTATACCATATATATACACACGCACACACATATATACACACACACACACACATACATATACACACACGTGTATCTTATACTATATTAGTGAAAGCACTGTATGTTTGCCTGCCTGGATGTCCGGTGTCCCTAGGGGAAATCACATTGGTCCCTTGGGTCGCCCGCCCCCGCACACCTCTCATTGGCCTGAGGCGGAGTGACGGCCCACACACACACACACACACAACACAGCAGCTCTATACACACACACACACACACACACACACACACACACACACAACACAGCAGCTCTATACACACACACACACACACACACAACACAGCAGCTCTATACACACACACACACACACACACACAACACAGCAGCTCTATACACACACACACACACACACACACAACACAGCAGCTCTATACACACACACACACACACACAACACAGCAGCTCTATACACACACACACACACACAACACAGCAGCTCTATACACACACACACACAACACAGCAGCTCTATACACACACACACACACAACACAGCAGCTCTATACACACACACACACACACACACACACACACAACACAGCAGCTCTATACACACACACACACACACAACACAGCAGCTCTATACACACACACACACAACACAGCAGCTCTATACACACACACACAACACAGCAGCTCTATACACACACACACACACACACACAACACAGCAGCTCTATACACACACACACACAACACAGCAGCTCTATACACACACACACACACAACACAGCAGCTCTATACACACACACACACACACACACACACACACACACACACACACACACACAACACAGCAGCTCTATACACACACACACACCCTCTGTCCGCCCCCCTCCCCCCCCCCTCACGTGCGCCATCCTGCACTGGCTCCGGACGGGAAGCGCGGCCCTCCTACCCCAGCCGCTCCCTTACCTCCCCGGCGCTACCACCCGCTCAGGTAAGTCACTGTGCGTCCCGCCTCAGCCTCAGGCCCACTGCGCGTCCCGCCTCAGCCTCAGGCCCACTGCGCGTCCCGCCTCAGCCTCAGGCCCACTGCGCGTCCCGCCTCAGCCTCAGGCCCACTGCATGTCCCGCCTCAGCCTCAGGCCCACTGCGCGTCCCGCCTCAGCCTCAGGCCCACACAGGGCGCTTCCTACCGCCGCTCAGCCAGACGCCACATCGAGCGGGCGCCGGGGGGGGGGGGGGGAGCGTGAGTCTTAGGCCCACACAGGGCGCTTCCTGCAGCCGCCTGCACGCCTCACTCAGCAGGACGGCACATCGGGGGACCAAGCGGCCGCCGGGGGGGGGGAGCGCGAGTCACAGGGAACGGGGGGGGGGAGTCACGGGGAACGGGGGGGGGGGGAAATGCCCAAACATAAATTATGACAATACATATGCCCACCGCTCTCCACCCCCCCCCACTCCCCTTTCCCCCCCCCCACTCCCCTTCCCCCCCCCCGCTCCCCTTTCTCCCCCCCGCTCCCCTTTCTCCCCTCTCCGCTCCTCTTTCTCCCCCCCCGCTCCCCTTTCTCCCCCCCCCCGCTCCCCTTTCTCCCCCCCCGCTCCCCTTTCTCCCCCCCCGCTCCCCTTTCTCCCCCCCCCCCCGCTCCCCTTTCTCCCCGCTCCCCTTTCTCCCCCCCCCCGCTCCCCTTTCTCCCCCCCGCTCCCCTTTCTCCCCCCCGCTCCCCTTTCTCCCCCCCGCTCCCCTTTCTCCCCCCCCGCTCCCCTTTCTCCCCCCCCGCTCCCCTTTCTCCCCCCCCGCTCCCCTTTCTCCCCCCCCGCTCCCCTTTCTCCCCCCCGCTCCCCTTTCTCCCCCCCCCGCTCCCCTTTCTCCCCCCCCCCGCTCCCCTTTCTCCCCCCGCTCCCCTTTCTCCCCCCCCCCGCTCCCCTTTCTCCCCCCCCCCGCTCCCCTTTCTCCCCCCCCCCGCTCCCCTTTCTCCCCCCCCCCCGCTCCCCTTTCTCCCCCCCCCGCTCCCCTTTCTCCCCCCCCCCTTTCCCCCCCCCCCCCGCTCCCCTTTCTCCCCCCCCGCTCCCCTTTCTCCCCCCCCGCTCCCCTTTCTCCCCCCCCGCTCCCCTTTCTCCCCCCCCGCTCCCCTTTCTCCCCCCCGCTCCCCTTTCTCCCCCCCCCGCTCCCCTTTCTCCCCCCCCCGCTCCCCTTTCTCCCCCCCGCTCCCCTTTCTCCCCCCCCCCCGCTCCCCTTTCTCCCCCCCCCCCGCTCCCCTTTCTCCCCCCCCGCTCCCCTTTCTCCCCCCCGCTCCCCTTTCTCCCCCCCCCGCTCCCCTTTCTCCCCCCCCCCGCTCCCCTTTCTCCCCCCCCGCTCCCCTTTCTCCCCCCCCCGCTCCCCTTTCTCCCCCCCCCCGCTCCCCCCCTTTCTCCCCCCCCCCCGAAACCTTTACAACAAATACTCCCCTATTGTTCCACGAGTTATAAATAATACTACCTATTACGCATTTACATCCCGGGCAACGCCGGGTCTCTCAGCTAGTGTGTGTATAAAACAGACAATATATATACATATAGTATGATATATATATATAAACATACTATATGTGTATGTATGTATATGTGTATATATATATATATATATATTGCACGCGCACACACACATATAACGTTTTATCCAACTTTTTCATTTATCATTTGTAGAGAAAATGAACAATGTCGCCAAAAGCGCTATTTTTCAAAATGTAGCATCTCTACTAATTAGTGTAAAATGATACTTCATATAAAGCAGGTTATGGGACCCAGTATAAAATGACCTTCATGTCTCTTATCACATCCCAGTATATGGATATCTTCTATTATCACAAGCTGCTAACATGTGACAGGGCTCAGGGTCTGAGCCCAGAATGTGACATATTGAACATTCTCATTCTAAATTTCAAAAAATATTGTGTTGATTTCTGACCTGACTGCCGTGGTTACAGCTCAACCACTCTGTTCTACCGCATGTCACCACTTTCTGCCACAACCAGCTGACGGTGGATCTGCAAGGAGTTCAACGCTCATTGGCATCAAATCTGTGGCTTGGTTAACGTATCATTTCTCCAGCTTTTTATTGTATTGTTTTTAAATAGATTATATTTATTTAGTTGAATAGATTATATTTCTTAGTACAATAGATTCTATTTATTAGTTTAATAGATATTTATTTAGTTTGATACATTATATTTCTTCGTTTAATAGATCATATTTGTTAGTTAAATAGATTATATTAACTAGTATTTAAGTCTCCCCCTCAGAGCCCCATTAGATAAATATTTTAGGACCCTTGTGCATATTTCACATCTTTTCGGAGTCGCTTATTTTTTAGACCCTCGGAGCCGAAACCTAAAGGGGTCAGCTAAGAAAGTTCGGATCAAGAGGAGCCACACAGCTTAAAGACAGAACATTTCCAAGGGAGATGGAGACAATTTGGGTAAGATCTGATTAAAGGACAACCTTTGGGGAAGGAAAGGGTGATGGGGGAGTGTAAGAGGGGGGTGAGAGAGCAAGGTGGTGTGTCAGATTGGGGCAGAGCAAGAGAACGCAAAAATGATGGGGATTTGCTGCATACCAAAAAAAACAATTAGTGATACTTTTACCAGTGCCCCTTAGTCTCAGGGAAGACCGGCATTTCGTCCAATGTATACAATAAGATTGATGGAAAAGGGCACACAGATTTGAATAAAAAAAGATAATTTATTGTGCCACAGACTACAATGTTTTGGCTGCTGGCCTTTCTTTGCTGGATTTAGTGGGTTTAGCCACTTTACCTGAAAAAGACCAGCAGGCCGAAATGTTGTAGTCTATGGCAGTGCAAGAGAAAACAGGTTGGGGGGGGGGGTGGGTTCTCGCAAGGTCGCCGACCCATGGGTGAGGGTCCCCGGTGGAAACTAGTCCTGGACCCCGGGAAAGCTGTCTGTGGCCCATACAAGCTGAGTAACATGTAGAAAGGACACATGTATGTTCAGAATGAGTTAGCATGGTATTTTGAGAGGCATCATAGCAGGTCAGTGCAAGTCAGGGCAGAGCACTGCAAGGTCAGTCAATATGAGTATGAGGAAGGGTCCGATGGAGGAGTTGGAGGGTCCCAGAATATCTCTTAAAGCAGGGGTGTGCAAATCGAGGGGCGCGACATTTTCTTGGGAGGAGGGGCTCGGCGCTTACAGTGGCCCCTCGCTCTTCCCCACAGCATTTAAATTAAATGCCGGAAATCGCGCGCAAGTCCTCTGTAAGTTCCCTTTCCTTGTCTCCGGCGGCTTCTGGCGACAGCAACGTGGCGTCACATGATGTGGCATTGCCATAGCAACGTGATATCACATGACGTCGTTACATCAGAACGTCGGAGACAAGGTGGGGAGGGGGGAGGGGGGAGCAGGGAAAAAGGTTGCGCAACCCTGTCTTAAAGCATTGTCTGGCATACAGATCAGAGGCCAAGAATGGATATGGATATCCGATGTGAAGCCGGAAATAAGACAGAAAAGACCGTTTCGGGAGAAGAAGGTGAGTGATGAAATAGCCGTCACTGTGTAACTCTTCCAATTACCTGCAACTTCATGCAGAGAAATAGCAACGCTTGTTTTTAACGTGTTAAGCGCCTAATGGGGAATTCAACTGCTGAGAGGTTAAGGGAGTTACTCACCAAACTCAGCGACGTTTCTGTGTCTCTGTGATAACTCCCCTAGGACATGCCTGAAAACCAGAGGTTACTCAATGTATTTTTGATAAATAGAAATATGACCTTCTGGGGAGGGGTACATAATGGGTACTGGGCCTGGTGAGGTGGGTATAACGGGTACTGGGCCTGGTGAGGTGGGTATAACAGGTACTGGGCCTGGGGAGGGGTGTATTACAGGGTACTGGGCCTGGGGAGGGGTGTATAACAGGGTACTGGGCCTTGGGAGGGGTGTATAACAGGGTACTGGGCCTGGGGAGGGGTGTATAACAGGGTACTGGGCCTGGGGAGGGGCGTATAACAGGGTACTGGGCCTTGGGAGGGGTGTATAACAGGGTACTGGGCCTTGGGAGGGTTGTATAACTGGGTACTGGGCCTGGGGAGGTGGGTATAACGGGTATTTGCCCTGTGGAGGGCGGTATAACGTGGTATTGCGGAGGGGGTATAAGTGGCACAGGAGCTCTTGCGATACAGAGTATCACTGTCCCTGGTTACAAACACTTCATGTCTCCTGCAGGTCAGGACACGCACGAAGGTGGTGCCCTTTGTGCCACCAGACGACGAGGCGGGCTACGAGGCGGACGACGAGGCATACGAAAAAGCGGGCGTCAAGTGGAACAATGAGGTGGGCTACAAGGCGGCCGAGGAGGCAGACGTGGTGTACGATGACCAAGGAGCATACGACAGGTGTGGCCGGATCTGCTGCTTCACCTTTTTTAGGCGGAGGAGAAGACCCCAGGAGCAGGTAGGAGAATACGAGAGGTGCGGACAGATCTGCTGCTTCACCTTTTTTAGGCGGAGAAGAAGCCGGGAGCAGGTAGCAGAGGAGCCAGGGCGTAGATACAGGGGTATTCTAGGGGCCCTGAGAAGTTGGTTTGACCGCAGGAGAGGCAGATAAGATCAGGAAGGCTGCGGGAGGGGCAGGTACTAGAGGGAGATAGGGATATTGGGCGTGAGAGGGTGAGAGAGAACAAGGAGCAGGGCCGGAGCACGGGTTTCATGCGCCCGAGGCGAAACTTAAAATTTGTGCCCCAGTTGTATAAAAAATAACAAGATAAATAAAATAATAAAATAAACAGTGGCGTAGCTATCGGGACTGCAGGGGGTGCGACCGCACCCCAGCGCGACGCAAAATAAAAACAAAAGGGCGCCAAAATACTGGATAAAAAAAAAGAATAATAATTTTAAAAAAAAGATAAATAAATTAGAAATAATAAGAAAAAAAATAATAATGATTATTAATGCGCCCCTAGGACCTTTGCGCGCTAGGCGACCGCCTAATGGCCGGCCGGCCCTGCGAGGTATGCGGGAGGAAAAGGGGTGAATGGGATAGATATGCAGGGGGATGGGGGAGCAGGTGAGTTATACACAGGGGCACAAGGGCCCCATCACCCACATCTCTATATACTGAGTGTGCCCCTGTGTATAACAACGCTGATCTGTGCTGCTCCATCTGATCTCACTGCGCAGTGATCCAGGGACCCTCCGATCGCCATTTAATGGGGTCAGGAAGGAATTTTTTTCCCCCATTGCACAGCAGGGGTTATGTTTCGCCTTCCTCTGGATCACAGCAACAAATTGCCCTTTGTGCATGAATTATCAGTGAGATCTTTATACACCCTGCATTGGTCTTCACTCCTTTGCTGCCGGAGGGGCCTGCAGTGCATTGCTCTGCGTGTTACTATATTGCTCTGCAATGTGCTGCAGGCCCCTACCAGCAAAGAGATTCATTATTTCAATAAAATACTCTCTTTAATCCAACCTATGTGTAGTGTCTTTTCTATCCGTTGTATCTATTGCTAACAGCTCAGTGATTCTTCCCCAGGTCATTGCACTAGTGTCACGCTGCCAAGCCGGGTGTGAGGGAGATTTATAGGGTCACATATACACTTCTGCCAAAACACGAGTGCAAACAGGAAGCCCCTCTGATCTCATATCTTTTATTACACAAAACGGTATCTAAAAAGGTAAAAAGAACATACATGGGATTCTGCTACAAATATCTCTCTAATTACAAACCAATTAGCAAATCATTCAGATTAGAGTCGAGCGAAAAGAAAGGGTTAAGTATGTCATGTACAGTATATGCAGTGCAGGCTGTTCTGCGCATTACATGCAGGGGACAACGTTTAGGGGATATAAGTAATGCTGATCTCAGAGCTGACCGGCTGACCTGCTCTTCTGGCTGACCGGAGGACCTGCTCTTCTGGCTGACCGGCTTCCCTTCTTCCAGCTAACTGACCTGAATTGTGGCCCCTGTATCTCCCAATTAAACGTTTTATTGGCATATTCTTGTTTGACTCGTTCTATACAGACATTTTCTATATATTCATTGTGGGATTTGATAACATCTGTAAGATCTCTCAGAATATCACATTCTGTACGTTTGTGCTGAATATTTTTCCATTCTCAATTTACTTAATATTAGTTTTTGGCTTCAATTATTTATATCGAGCCCAAAATACCTTTATACAGGATGCTGTTCCCTTTATCCCACAAATGCTGCTTCATTAAAGCCCGTGGGTGGCACTTAATGCATTCTCAGACTTTTAGGCAACATCCCTAATTTCCAAACGTGGGATAAAATCTGTGCATATTTAAATGGTTAATTTTTCCATTTTTCCATTGTGACAAAATATCAATTTTCTCACTCAGACTACTAAATCCCTCCCCAAAAATATCCGTTTCACATAAAAGTGTGTGCGCGCGTCTCCTTCCGCCTAACTGGCACGTCGTCCTTACGGGCGCCACTCCTTGCAACTCCACGCTGCCCTCCAGTGGTAAAAGAAATAAGATACATTTACTGTACTCGTCTGGCAGCTGCTCCCGTATAAGGTGGGTAACTCTGTATTAGGGGTCTTGGTAGAGTATATTTTATACTTATGTCGGATAGATGAGAAAATAATATTCCTAACAGGTTATTGTGAGAGGCCTTGGATCTGATCCTATATGCACGCAGCCCTCGCCTCTCTGACCTTGAACACATACTTCAATCTGATTTTTTGAGACTTGAAACTGGATTTCCCAAAACAAACTGATTTTAAACACTGACAAGACTGTAACAATGGTATTTGGGACCAGAGCTAAATTGCTAAAGCTGCCAATGACAGAGCTTCAGATAAAAACCAGCTCTAATACCATCCTAGCCCCTGTTACTTGTTTGAAATATCTGGGCATATAGTTCAACTCCCATTTAACATTTGGGATGCACATTGATACCCTGACATCCAAATCCTATGCCAAACTAGGTGTACTTTACAGGAACAAATCCTCCCTAAGGCCCTCATGCAGTAAGCAGCGATAAGCCACTTATCACCAGCTTATAGCCAAAAAAGCCTACAGCGATTCAGAAAGCCCAGAGAAGCTGGCGATTAGAGCAAAAATAACCGGGGTTTTTTTGCCGGAAAATAAATAAATAAATAAAATCGGCAGACGCGCGGTGATAAGCCACTTTTCAGCACTGATCGCCAGTTTTTCAAACACGCTCAATTCTATAAGCCCTGATCAGCTTATTGCGGCTGATCGCCACTTTAAAATTGCTGTTTCTTCTCCAAATTGTCCCGCCACAAAAGTTGGCAAGAAGGTGGGGTGAAGCTGCGATGAAAATAACATGCATGTGTCCCAGAGCTGATATCCATTAATATCAGCACCAGAGACCCCCGGCATGAATCCGATGCATACAAAATGCATTTACAGGCAACTTCATTACCGCCAAGGCAATGAAGGGGTTATACACCCGTGCCAGGCTTATTGTGGGTAGCGGGGGTGGGTGAAGGTGGTATTTGGCCCTGGGTGGGTGTTTAGGCCTTGCCAGGGGGTTGCAGGATGACTTAACCTCTTCTTTAACTTCGTGGTTAATACCGCTAAGGTAATGAAGGGGTTAACCCCTCCCGCTACCCCCCCCCCCCACCCGGTAGGCCTAAACACCCATCCTTGGGGCCAATACCCCGTTCATCCACCCCCACTACCCACAATAAACAAAAATACACATAACAGCACCACTAGCCACCTCCTAGGTCCCTAATAAACCATTACAATATTCATAAAACCATTATTTTGTTTACACCCAGGATTATTACATGGGATTAGGGCTATGTTATTCAGTGAGGGGTTGTATGTTTGTATTCGTAGGGACAGGCAAGGCCGGAGTCAGATGGGTTTCTCCTGCCTCTGTCCTCCCTGTCTCCTGACCCTTCCTGTAGCCGGACAAAGAAGAAGAAGCAGGCACACGGTCTTACTCAAAGGAGGTTTAATATGCCATAAAGTCCAACGTTTCGGCAGTCTAATACTGCCTTTCTCAAGGTGAAGGCTACCAAACACAAGAAAACAGTCACAATATATACCACCCCCCTGATACTCTCCCCGCTCTGCCACATAACCAGGATGTTGACGCCCCCTAGTGACGTCAGAACTACCATATGGCGCCCCCTAGTGATGTCAGAGCTACCATATGGCGCCCCCTAGTGACGTCAGACGTCTAGGTCTAAATCCCTGGCAATACAGCATAGAGCTGTCTTGGAGGAATGCAGCCACAGCCACACCTCTCCCCAGACTGAACACTCCCCCATGATGACGTCAGCGTGACCCGCCCGTCGGGGGGAAGGGGGGGGTGTGCACCAATCAAGACTGTACTCACAGGGCTGGACAAAGATGTATCCGTCGCCATGGGATCAGTGTCAGAGCAGGGAGGAGTGACACACTCCTATAAATCACCCTGAAATTGTAAATAAACCACACACCAAAATATTCATAAAGCATATGTGCACAAAACTAATACAGCAATATACTATTAAAAACATGTGACTGTATACTGCTGATGACATCAGTATAATCCTGCAAAGTTACCGTGAAATGCCACATAAGAATATGCAGTACATCAGTATTTAGAATATACTAGTGTGTATACCTAGTCAGAAATGGGTACACACAGCCAGGGGGGGGGGGGGGAGAGAAGGGGGAGGGAGGGAAGGGAAAAAAACCACACAAAAAGGATAATTTTCCCAATAGGTAAGTGCAGAGTCCATGGATGGTGCAAGATCAAATATGCCTGTAGAAAGACAAAAAATTACCTTCTATTAAGGAAGCATTTTAAATTCTGTTGCTCATTAAGACCCATACCGTTGCTGGTATTTAAAGCATGTATCCAGAATGCTTCACGTCTCAATAAGAAAGTCTCCCTATCTGGAGTGAGAAAATGTGAAAAGATATAGTGCGCTACTACAATCAATAAAAGTGAGGTGATATAGTGATGTACAAAAAGAGGTGACCTTTAAACACGTAGAGTATATGGAACGTCTGCAGCTGTGGCACCAGGGATGGCTCAAATACCCCCTAATAGCAAACAGAAATACAAAAAAACACAGCGCACAACGCTCATAGTGCATTAAAAATTATATTAGTAACCACAAAATAAAGGTGAGTATTAAGCGTACATTTAGATAGAAAAAACAATCATTTCAGGGTTAATGTTACCCAAGCACCAACGGACGCCAATAGAGATGTCGTGGCTCTCTCCTTCTCAATCCCTCAGCCTCGGGGTAGGGCCTGGGTGGTCTTCCAATCGGTTAGCTGTTAGTACAGCCCTCAGCCTCAAGGTAGTACTTAGGAGGTCTCCAGTTCAGCTGAACAGCAGTACAGCCAATTCGCCGTGCCAAGCAATAATGTCTTTCACTGTTCCAGTCTCTGTAGCAGCGGAGCACACGCTGTGGGGCGTCTATTTTTAATTTTTATGATTCTCCCGCTTTGGGGGGTGACTGAATTGACTACCGGTAGTCAGACTGTTACAGACCGAGCAGCTCATGCATCTAAAGTTACCCGGTCTGCCACCCTCCAGAAAATGAGGAGTTCTGTAGTTACCCTCATTATCTGCATGTATCAGGCTATCCGCCAGATTCCTCCCTCTTTTGAATGCCACCATTGGTGGTACACAGCAACTTTCAGATAATATATCATCATTTTGCAGAATATGCCAGTGTTTAAGACTGGTAGATTTAATAAAACCACCAGCTTGACTGTACGTAGTAAGCAGGAAGGAAAAGACTTGGATCACAACTATGAAAAAACGAGAACTGGAGGCTAATAGAAAAAATAACAAATTATTTATTGGGACATAACTAATTAAAAAGAGAAACCTCTCGCATGGTGCGCTTTATCAAAGAGTAGTTTCACTGGTCTTAATCAAACTCTTATATGGTTTACACCCTCAAAAGCACCGCCCACCTGTGTCCAGGTAAACACAAACCCCCAGGACACAAATTCCCTGTGAAATGAAACACAGGAAAGGGGCGTAATGCTCAGAGGGAAGAGATCCACATAGAGGGAATAAACAGGTAAAAAATTAATAAAAAAGACCAATCACATACAAAAGAAATATCAATAACACATATATATCAACTGTGGAAACATAAACATACACATGTCCAAATCTATAGTGAATATTCAATGTATATTTAACCCATTGATTTGTTAATTTTAATATCATAAGATGGCATATGAATGGTATATCATCAAACTCCTAGACACAATAGATATGGTTTAAAGGACATATGTAAAACACAATATTATTCTAGAAAAAAGTAAATATATAGTTAGAAAAAGGAAAACAAATAATAAATAATAAAGAAGAATAGATGCCAAAAGAAAATGTAGGACAATTGAATTCATTAATAAATATATATCTTATTTGATCACTAGAAAGCAGAAAAAAATGACAATAATAAATAACTTAATAAACAGACAATCATTATTATCATCGTGAGACGGAAGCATAGCAAGAATACTCATACAAAATGTTCATGAAAAATGTTTTAGATTTAAAATTTGTCCCTGAAGAAGCTCCTTTGCTGGAGGGAAACGCGCGTTGGACGCGCAATGTTGTCAGTCTCCTACTTGGAGCTGTTTTAATGTAGTGTCAGCAGTCTCCTGGCTCTAACTGTGTTGATCCCATTAGTTAGTTATTTATTTAATCCTTTAATTTTATAGTGAGTGTGCCTGCTTTCCTTGCACAGCACTGCCGTGTCTGGCAGGTCTATGCTGCAGTGTATGTACTAAGTGAACTTAAAGTGATTTGTTACCGGCGCTAACCACACCCAATCTGTGATAAAATAGTGCACAAAATTAAAATTCAAAATAAAATGTGTCAAGGTGATCACTGATCAAATTCTCAACCTTCCAGGAATGTGTACAGATTCCTTTCAATAGTAGCTTGTCCGGGATGGGAAGGGAGCGAAGATAGCAGGGATACACCATGAAAAATAAAAAATAAATGCATACAATAGTGTAATAAGTTCTTTTCAATCTGGATAAAACATGTATGTCTTGGCTCTATAGCAATGCCTACTTACAGCAGGTCAAAAGGTAAAAAGCATTGATCTACACAGCAGGTAGAAAGGTGTCAGGATCTTCAGGAACAACAGCCCAGGTTTACAGCATAAGAAATCAGCACCTCAGCTCAGACGTCAGTAGATGTGAGTGGATCAGAGACATGCAAAAGAAAGGCAGACCATAGTGTCGATCGTGCATAAAATTTATATAAACAAACAACAAATTTTAGGAATTGTACTCACATTGTGTACATAATCATAGTTCACATAAGGCTTTACTTGAGGCAAATGGAGTGCTGGTTCAGTGTGGAGCAGCTCACCGGGGATCTTCTCCTCAATGAATGCTCCTGAGGAAGTTGTCTAGTACGACGAAACGCGTAGAGCCACTTTCATTGCTGCAGCTGCTCTTTCTACTGAAGGCTTCAGAGTTGCTGAGTTCCCCCACCGTTTGCCTCCAAGACCGGATGCCGTCACCCCAACAGCGGATGTGACGTCAGACGCCATCTCCCACCCGGTCTGTTGTGAGTCTAAGGAGAAGATCCCCGGTGAGCTGCTCCACACTGAACCAGCACTCCATTTGCCTCAAGTAAAGCCTTATGTGAACTATGATTATGTACACAATGTGAGTACAATTCCTAAAATTTGTTGTTTGTTTATATAAATTTTATGCACGATCGACACTATGGTCTGCCTTTCTTTTGCATGTCTCTGATCCACTCACATCTACTGACGTCTGAGCTGAGGTGCTGATTTCTTATGCTGTAAACCTGGGCTGTTGTTCCTGAAGATCCTGACACCTTTCTACCTGCTGTGTAGATCAATGCTTTTTACCTTTTGACCTGCTGTAAGTAGGCATTGCTATAGAGCCAAGACATACATGTTTTATCCAGATTGAAAAGAACTTATTACACTATTGTATGCATTTATTTTTTATTTTTCATGGTGTATCCCTGCTATCTTCGCTCCCTTCCCATCCCGGACAAGCAGTGTATGTACTACCATTATCACTGCATTTGCCAGCTTTATCACTCTAGCACTCTTATTTTAACACACTAAAGTCTCCATTATAGTGCGCAGTGCTGGCTGATCTAGCAAGGTAGCTGGACATTTAACCCATTGGCCACTCACTTGTGTACATCTATACACTTCCATTATTGGGTCTCACCGTTGCTCCAGAGGGGTTAACACCCTGACTCCTAGCAATCTGTGTCCTCCATATCCCACCATTATTAAGTGGTTAAATGGGATAGTATGAACTTATAACTGACGACAAGGTTGCCTGATAGCGTTGATTTAATATATTTTTAATTCACATTACACATTACTTTGGTAATATATGTTTTAAGTAAATTTATTAAAAGTTAATTTTTACACTGTTATGGTGTGCATTTAAGTGAATTCTTTTAGGGGGCACATCCATTTTGTGTTTCCCTTCACCTTTTCTAGATCCCATTCTGTATTAATTCCTGCAGGGGATAATGTATCCAAAGAATGGATCCAAAACATCTCCCGCTGGTTGAGGAGCTTTAATCTATCACCCCCTCTCATGGGCATGGGCACCAGTTCTACAGCAGAAAAATGAACATTTGATAGACCTCCTGAAGGACAGTCAGTAAAATGTTTTGAAACTGGTAACATGAAATCTTTTCTTTTAATGGAACGTATATGCTCCATGATTCTGTTTTTAACAGGGCGTATAGTGCAGCCCACGTACCCTTGGCCACAGCCACAGGTAAGAAAGTATATGACAAATTGTGAGTCACAATTAATAAAGGATGGGATCCTATAGTTCTTTTTAGAATAAATAGTCTTAATAGACTTAATTGGTTTCGCATAGCAGCAAACGCAACATTTTCCACATTTAAAAAAACCTTTTATTTTAAACAGATTTGTTAGACTTCTTAGAGTCAAACAATCTTGGAGAAAGATAGTCAGATAAGGATTTGGATTTCCTAAAAGTAATGGCTGGACCCTGGTTAACTGAACTATGTAGGTCCTTATCAAGAGTGAGGGTCCCCCAATGTTTATAAATGATAGAACGAATCTGTTCAGCCTGGCGACTAAACTGGGTGACAAATAGAGCAGACGTCACTCGATCCAATTCATGTTTCTTCTTGAACTTCACAGACGAGTTCGATAACAAATCGATCCTGTTTGTAGATTTGACACACAGATATGCTGCTTCAATATCAGTGTGATTATATTTTCTTTGAGCAAATCGAGTTTTTAATTCCTCTGCTTGATGCTCAAATAAATCGTCATTTGAACAAAGCCGTCTTAGTCGAAGGAATTCAGCCTTGGGTATACTTCGAATGATGATTTAGAATGACTGCTGTCTGCTTCCAATAAAGTATTACGTGAATGAGGCTTTCTAAAAATGTCCGTTTGAATAGTGCCTGTCGTGTCAATAAATAAAGTAATGTCTAAATAATTGATGTGATTCATGTGTTCTTCATAAGTAAATTTAAGATTTAAAGAATTAGTATTAAGTGTACTGTATGAATAAAGGCATGCAGTGATAATAAATCCCCATCCCAAATCATAATCAAATCGTCAATATACCGTTTATAGAAAATAATCTGATGACGAAAAGAATTATCAGCACCGAAAATGTGTGTGGATTCCCAAAGACCCACAAACAAATTAGCATAAGAGGGGGCAAATGACGTCCCCATAGCAGTACCCCGTGTCTGAAGATAAAATTGTGCATCAAAAGAAAAATAATTATGGGTGAGCAGAAACATAATAGAATCCAAAAGAAAGGCACGTAATGAAATGGACAATGTAGAAGCATCAAGAAAAAATTCCACTGCTCGAATCCCTTGCTCGTGATCTATGATTGAGTAAAGTGACATCACGTCCAATGTCACCCATCTAAAAGTCTTTTTCCAACTAACATTTTTTATATCTTAAAAACAAAAATAAAATAAATAACGAAAGAAAACAGAAATAGTCCTTGGCGCACTATCTGGTATATAAACCTGACAGAAAAATGAAGTCCAAAGATCTTGGTAGTGAGGATTGTTGGTCCGGAATCCAATCGTACTCAAAGTCCTCTGAGGTGGTGGAATCAGATTTGTGCGAATGATGCTTTAATGCATGCCAGACCAATATGATTGGGTTCAAAGCTGGATCTTAATGAATGTTGCAGATGTGTTTTGGGGTCAATGTCTTGGAAGGACTGGTGACCACTCCAGATGTGAAGTATTCAGAAATGTTACGTTCTTCCCTCTGAGCAATAATGACCTTCTGTATGTAGACTCTCTAATATGAGGAAAAAGCCTTAATGGACTGGTCATGCACAGCTGCATCTAAAGACTTAGTAAACAATTATTTGGAAGTCTGACAGGGAGGAGGAGTCAGACTTCCAAATAATTGTTTACTAAGTCTTTAGATGCAGCTGTGCATGACCAGTCCATTAAGGCTTTTTCCTCATATTAGAGAGTCTACATACAGAAGGTCATTATTGCTCAGAGGGAAGAACGTAACATTTCTGAATACTTCACATCTGGAGTGGTCACCAGTCCTTCCAAGACATTGACCCCAAAACACATCTGCAACATTCATTAAGATCCTGCTTTGAACCCAATCATATTGGTCTGGCATGCATTAAAGCATCATTCGCACAAATCTGATTCCACCACCTCAGAGGACTTTGAGTACGATTGGATTCCGGACCAACAATCCTCACTACCAAGATCTTTGGACTTCATTTTTCTGCAGGTTTATATACCAGATAGTGCGCCAAGGACTATTTCTGTTTTCTTTCATTGTTTGTTTTATTTTTGTTTTTAAGCTATTGTTGTACTTACCTTGTGGATAGGTTTGTGGTTTTTCAATCCTTAGGCAGCCGTCTTCTCAGTTTGTTATATTAGTCTGTAGAATTCACTAGTTTATTGTTGTATCTTTGTAAGGGAATTCCAACATTTAGAGCACTTATCCATCATTATCGTGTATTGTTAAGTTAGGCTAATAGGTTAAGCGCTTAGTATATGTTTAGTTTAATTTTTTCTATCATAACATTTTTTATAGCGGATAAAAGATCCATAGAATCTCTCAGAAAAGAAGGCAGATTTTTTACCAGTGGCTGTAAAAAACCATCAATGTACTGTAGCGTGATAACCCATCTCCCAAAGATCCAATACTGGCCACAATGGGCCGCCCAGGAGGGCGGACAAGTGACTTATGGATCTTTGGGAGATGGTGGAAGATGGGCACAATAGGTGAGGCATTGTAGAGAAACTCATATTCCTTTGTGTTAAGTACAAATAGGGCCTTTCCTTCTTCAAGAATCTCTTTCAAAAGGTGTAAAAACTCACATGTGGGATCATGTCAATTTTGTATAAGATTCAACATCCTCAAGTAATCTAAGTGCCTCTGCCTGATAATCTGAAGAAGAGGGCACCACAATGGCCCCTCCCTTATCAGCCTTTTTGATTGTAATAGACCTATCTTCCCTGAGGGCAATCATCTCCTGGAAGTCAATATCTGACAGATTCGTTTTATTTAAAGAGGGAACCCCCCGGGGTACAATACCCCTAGCCAATAACCTGAGATCCCTCTCAACCAGCTTCTCAAAGGTCTTAATATTATGATTGTTAAAAATATGAGGGCAAAAGGTTGATTTCTTCTTAAGACCTAAGTGTAATTGCCCAAAGAAGCTGAATGAGGAAGGGATCTCAGGCTCCAAATCCTGATTTTGTTCATCATAAAGATCTCTAAGATCTGATAAAGCACATTGTTCACGAAATGAATGCAAATCCAAATTCTCCATTGAAACATCAATACCATCAACATTCTCAGCTAGACCTCTATCAGTGGAATATAGTGGAACCTCTGTTGTCCCTTTTTTCTATTAAAATATTTTTTAAGAGACAATTTGCGAATTAATTTTTGGAGATCAATGATGGTATTGAATAAATTAAAATCTTGGTATGGGGCAAAATTTAAACCTCTATTTAGAACCGCAATCTGGTCATCTGTAAGAGTCTTATGTGAAATGTTGATAACATTATCCACAACTTCTCCTATGCATATTTCTTTCTTTTGCTCGATCCCCCGGATCCCCCTCCCCCCTTCTCTTCTTTGATGATCTCCTTGTCCTCTTTCGTTTTTTGA
The DNA here is from genome assembly GCF_040206685.1 of Ascaphus truei. Taxonomy (NCBI): domain Eukaryota; kingdom Metazoa; phylum Chordata; class Amphibia; order Anura; family Ascaphidae; genus Ascaphus; species Ascaphus truei. Next base: position 30,565 of record NW_027454999.1, on the reverse strand, counting down.
CTCCTTTTGAAACAAGGAGTATGAAGGTTTATCTTCTTTCCGAGAGGGCATCATAACAGATTTTTGTGAAGAGTCGGTTTCAGGGGAGGTAGATCTAACTCGCCAATTATCATCATCATCACAAAAGGAAACGCCTAGTGAACGACTCTCATAGTCAGAACCATCTGACTCAAAACTGGAAGCGTTTCCATGGCGTTTTAGGATGGATTTATTCGGGTTCTTGGAGTCACCTTGTTTTTTATTATTCTGATATTTAGAACCAGATTTTGGTTGTGGCTTTTGTGCTTTTGTAGTGTAGCGTTGCCATATATAAACTTGCTGCTTCTCATAGTCTATCTTGTCCCTATCAAACTTTTGTTGTTTCTTAATCATTAGAGACTTTTCCATAGCACCCACGTTGCTTAAAAGTGTTTGGTCATATTTAATAAAATTCTCCATTTTTCTGCAACCTTTCAATTTATCCTGTAGGACTTTCACATTGGCTCTCACTTTCTTTTTTTTAATTTAGCTTATACTTAATGATCAATTTGATTAGCTTAAATGAGCAATGATCTAATATGGCTTTCCAGTCATTCTCAAAATCTTTATTAATAAAGCCAAAGGACGGTACCTTTTTCAAGCGTAAGCCTCACGGAATCCTTTTAACTCTAGCATAGTTCTCAAGAGTGGTAATGTCCCACCAATACCTAATGTCCTGTGATAACAGTTTTTCCAATGTAAGGAAGTGGGTAATTAAGTCAGCAGGCTCTTCACAGATGAAATTAGCACCTTCATCAAAAACTGACTCTGCCCTCCTCTGACGGTGAGTGTCTCCACAGTTAAAGGCATAGGTATCAGTAACCCCTTCCTCATCCTCCACTTCTACATAATCTTCCATAATAAAAAAACACACAGGATAGGAATAGCACGAATACTCACTCCAGAGAAATAAAAAAAAATGTTCCACAGAAAGAAAAAATGTGAATAAATAGATGCCACAAAAAATAAATAAATAAATGGTTAGAAAAAAAAATAACGATAGCACTCCAGTTCTCAAATCACCAATTAAGTGATTACATACATATTCACGGGGTATAAGCCTCTTCTTATAATGTCAATAATGAAAGTCTTAATTCCAGGCTGAGCAGCCGTGGCCAAACCAGCAATATGCGAAGCAGAGGAAAAGACCTCCCAGCCCAATGTTACAATCCTGGTAGATAGCGTGTATCACGCGCATGCTGTATTAACCCCCAGCAAAATGAATCCTTAGAGGGACCAAGGGCCCATCGTGTCCAGTGTTTTCCCGTTCAATGTGATCAAGGATTCATCACAGCTACAGTGCTTATTCCTACATGGTTGGTCTCCGATGTGCTGGGGGTTAATACAGCCTGCGCGTGATACACGCTGTCTACCAGGCTTGTAGCGTCGGGCTGGGAGGTCTTTTCCTCTGCTTCGCTTATGACTGTACGTAGTGGTAAATACAAGCCTGTCCTCCTTCTTATTTTTGGTAGCACTTACCTCTTTATCCAGTGCCCGGTCTAACACAGCAGGAGGATATCCCCTAGCCAGGAATCTACTACGTAGTTCTCCAATAGCTGGTTCAATATTATCCTTCCTGCTCGTGATTTTGCAGACCCGGACTTTCTGTGAAAAAGGTAATGCATCAATAAGAGAAGGAGGATGATGGTTATCTGCCCTTAAAATGGCATTTCTGTATGTATCCTTTCTAAAAAGATCAGTATGTAACTCCCCATTAGTCTGTGTAATGAGGACATCTAAAAAAGAGAGTTGCTGTGTACCACATCATCTGAAAAACACGGTGGAGGCAGTGATGGCATGGGCATGCATGGTTTACAATGGCACTGGGTCACTAGTGGTTTTTGATGATGTGAACGAAGACAGAAGCAGCCGGATGAATTCTGAAGTGTATAGGGATATATTGTCTGCTCAGATTCAGCCAAATTCAGTGAAGTTGATTGGACGGCGCTTCACTTTACAGATGGACAATGACCCAAAACATACTGCGAAAGAAACCCAGGATGTTTTTAAGGCAAAGAAGTGAAATATTCTGCAATGGCCGAGTCAATCACCTGATCTCAACCCGATCGAGCATGCATTTCACTTGCTGAAGACAAAACTTAATGCAGAAAGACTCACGAACAAACAACAACTGAAGACAGCTGCAGTAAAGGCCTGGCAAAGCATCACAAAGGAGGAAACCCAGCGTTTGGTGATGTCCATGCGTTCCAGACTTCAGTCATTGCCTGCAAAGGATTCTCGACAAAGTATTAAAAATTAACATTTTATTTATGATTGTGTTAATTTGTCCAATTACATTTGAGCCCCTGAAATAAGGGGACTGTGTATGAAAATGGTTGCAATTCCTAAACGTTTCATACGATATTTTTGTTCAACCCCTTGAATTAAAGCTGAAAGTCTACACTTCTATTGCATCTCAGTTGTTTCATTTCAAATCCATTGTGGTGGCGTACAGAGCCAAAATTATGAAAATTCTGTCAGTGTCCAATTATTTCCGGACCTAACTGTGTGTGTGTGTGTGTGTGTGTGTGTGTGTGTGTGTGTGTGTGTGTGTGTGTATATATATATATATATATATATATATATATTTTTTTTAATGATAGGGATGTAAAGTAGGTTTGTAAATGAAAAAAAAAAATATGAAACCCTTAATACAGCTGAATCCCGTTATAACGCGGTGCTCTTGGTCCACATAATGAGCACGTTATAACCAGGATCGCGAAATGGTCGGCGCAATCAGGAAGAACGGTTCTGCGAGGACTTACCCGGCATCTGCAGCTCTCTCCACTTCATCAGGCTCCGAGGTGCTTACATACGCTCTCCCAAGCTTTCAATTTGACTGACTTTTGAGCGCAGGAGGGTCACATGACCCTTCTCTGATCAATGACAGCCCAACAGTGAATACATTTTATATAATACACATGCGGGAATTGAACCCTGATCACCCATGGACTGCACTGTGCAGTAGATGTTACGTTTGTTTATAGAGTCAGATTCATCACACCAATACTGTGGTGTAGCAGCTAGAGAATTGCACCAGCATATGAAAGATCATGGGTTCAATTCCCGCATGGTGTAGGGGTGTGTGTATATATGTGTATCAGCGTGTGTCTGTTAGCAATAATGCATTGAATATTATATAAAAATAAAACCTTGGAGATGTTTTTAAATCGGGAGCCACGCTCAGACAGCATTAAAAGCGGATTCGCGCTATAGCAGATTGCGCTATAACGGGGTTGAGCTGTACTAATATTTTGACCACAGGGTAAACGGGTTGGAGTAAGCCATGCTTCTTATCTGTACCAACATTAAATACCCAAGGGTTTAAAGATTGGTACATGTCTGGAGTGTTTATATCTAGCTAGCACCAACACTGTCCTGGGTTTCCATTACTCAATGCAATATAAAAAAATGTTTTTGTTTTTTTTCAACTTTAAATTTTTATTGGAAAGTACAAATACAGCCAATGTTCCACAGCCCATTATTACATTTCCAGTTTTGTTAAACACATGTAATGACGCCTCGAAGACACATCCACTTAACACTTTACAAACAAGACCAGACGAACTTGACAAGGGGACAGGGAAAGAGGTTAGGGGGGGGGGAGGGAGGTGGTAGGTTGCCAGGCTCTGGTGCAGTTTTTTAGATATCTCTTGTTCAACCTTTTAGGCAATAGCTAAGGGTTTTAACTGGGACAGGTTCTTCTGAGGTTTCTTTCTTTTATTTGTTTTTCCCTATTCTATGACTACATGAAGGTCTGCTAACTGTGCGTCGCTGAGTCGTGTTGTCTAATCTGCCCTTAAAGGAGAACGCACCTAGTTTAATTAGTGCAAGATTGAGGTGGCGTCCACTCCTGGGATGTCTACCTGGGTCAACCATGGATCCCAGACCTTTAGAACATTTGTGCCGGAGTCATTAACTAAACTCGTTAATTGTTCCATCCGGCAGACATGCCAAATTCTGTTTTTGATCTTAGGGATAATTGGTATCTCCTGCTGTTTCCATAATGCTGCGATCTCACATCTTGTGGCTGTAGCAAAATGCGCGATTAATTTATGCGACGCATTTGACAGACCCTGGATCCGCATGCCCAATAGGAACAGCCACGGGTCCAGGGGGATCTCCAAATCGAGAATCCGCTGAATCCAATCTCTGATTTGTTCCCAAATAGGGGCCCCCTTAGTGCAAGACCACAACATATGTCGGAGGTCAGCTGCTTCCCCACACTGTTTAGGGCAGAGAGGGGAGTAGCCTTTTACAAATTTCGCTAAGCGCGTCGGAGTGTAATACCACCTCATAAGGACTTTATATGCGTTCTCCTTTAATGTGGTGCAGATTGAGCTTTTCGCCGCCGCCTGTATAATTCTGTCCCATTCGTCGTCCTCTAAAGTCTCTCCTAGGTCTGATTCCCAGTGTCTCATGTAACTCAGTCTATTGTCAATGGGCGACTTCTGGCAGATCACTTCCCTGTACATTCTAGATGTGAGTCCCCTTGTGTCCGTATCTCTGGAACACAGCTGCTCAAAATTTGTTCGCGCCGGTCGAATTGGTGTTTTATTGTAGAAATCTCTGATCTGGAGGTACCTAAAAAATTTGTTTGGGATATTCTTAGAGGATTTAATTTGGTCAAATGTTTGTATGGTTGTTATGCCCTCCAGATCTTTTAGACGGGAGAAGCCCTTCTGAGTCCATATCAAGAAATTTTTGCTATTCAGGTCCGGAGCGAAGTCTGGGTTGCCCACTATTGGTGTCATTAATGATGTTTTGGTAGTCAAATTACATTTGAATTTCGTGGCCTCCCAAACTTATAATGAATTGACCATGGTCTGCAGCGGATTGTTCATCTTGCGTACCCCTTCTCTGGGTAGCCAGATTAAATTTCGGATTTCAATTGGTGCACAGCATCTCTTCTCCAACTCAACCCATCTCCGTAGGCTTGGGTCTGTGTGCCATTGGAAAATCTGCCCTAATTGGGCTGCTTTATAGTAGGCCTGCAAGCAAGGCACCGCTCACCCTCCGCAGGATGAATGGGACGTTTTAATATTCCTTTAGCAATTCTTGGGTTTTTCCCGTTCCAAATAAATTTTATAATTTTTGACTGGAGGGAGAGGATGTCCGCCTGCACCAAAGGGATAGGGAGACTCTGGAAAAGATATAGCATCTTTGGGAGGAGATTCATTTTCACGCTATGTATCCTCCCAATCCATGAGATGCTCCCCTTCATCCAGGTTCGGAGATCCTCCCCCAGCGTCTTTATGATCTTGGGGAAATTTGCTTTATATAAAGTTTTGTACTCCCTTGTGAGATAAACCCCTAAATATTTGATAGCGGAGGGTTGCCATTTGAACTGAAAATTGAGGTCAATCAGTTTTTCAACTTCTTTTGGTAGATTAATATTGAGGGCTTCTGATTTAGACTGATTGATCTTAAATCCCGAAATTTGGTTAAATTTGCCCAGTATGTTGAATACATTTGGGAGAGATGTGAGAGATTTGGCTATTGTGAGAATGACATCGTCCGCATATAGAGCGGCTTTGTGCATTTGGTCTCCCACAGGGATACCAGAGATATCTGGGTTATTTCTGATGTGTGCCGCCAAAGGCTCTATACATAAGGCGAACAGTAGTGGCGACAGCGGGCATCCTTGACGTGTTCCGCTTTTGATTTCAAACTGTTCTGTGGGGAAACCTTGATATCTCACTCTTGCTGTTGGGTTTTTATACAACGCCAGGATGGCCTGCAGGAGGCGTCCCTCAAAGCCAAATGCTCTCAGTGTTTCCGATAGGTAGGGCCAATCTATTCTATCGAAGGCTTTTTCAGCGTCCAGACTTAACACCATGGAGTGAATTTTTTCTTTTTGGGCCAGATCAATTAGGTCAATAATTCTCCTGGTGTTATCTGCCGCTTGTCTACCTCCGATAAACCCTACTTGATCCGTGTGAATTAACCCGGGAAGAACACTACCCACCCTGTTGGCTATAAGTTTAGAGTATATTTTGAGGTCCAAGTTAATCAGTGAAATGGGCCGGTAGCTCTTACAGTCTGCCGGGTCCTTTCCGGGTTTATGGATCACCGATATTGAGGCTTGGAGCATTTGTGCTGGGAATGAGGCCCCTGCTAAGATTTCATTGAATAACTTTAACATGTGGGGGGCTAGAATTTTTAAATATTTATTGTAATATAAGTTCGAAAAGCCATCTGGCCCTGGGGCTTTAGCCGGTTTTAGTGCTTTGATGACCCCAGAGAGTTCCTCCATCGTGAAGTCCGACTGGAGTGCCTCCCTTTCGCATCTCTTCAAAATGGGTAAATGTGCCTCTATTAAGAAGGTCCGTAAATCCTCCTTTGTTTTCGGATTATGGGTTACCTTATCTCCATTGTATAATATTTCGTAATACTTTTTGAATTCCCCTGCTATGTTCGCTGGGATGGAGGTAAGGTCCCCATCTTGGTTTCGAATTGCGTGAATGTGATAGTTTGGAAGCTTGTTTTTTTAGCTTATTGGCAAGTAGTGTGTCAGGCTTGTTAGCTTTTTCATAAAATTTCCGCTTGGACCAGGTCAATTCCTTCTCGGCCTGGGCGGAGAGGAGGAGGTTAAGACTAGTTTTAGTGGCTAGTATTTGAGTTAACGTGTGGGCATTCTTATTTTTTTGTGGAGGGAGGAAAGCTCTGCTAGCTGTTCCTCTAGCTTCAAAATTTTTCCCTCCCGTTCTCTTTTCCGTTTAGCGGCCAGATTCATAATGACCCCCCTGAGGGTAGCCTTATGGGCCTCCCACAGTCTGGAGTGCGTAGCCACACTCCCCTCATTCTCCTCGAAGTATTGTGTGAGCTTTTCCCCAATTTCCACCTGTAGGGCTGGGATTTTCAGCAAGATTTCGTTTAGTTTCCAGTTCGCTCTAGGTCTGTCTAGTGGGATTAGTGTGCACCGCAGCTCTATAGATGCATGGTCTGACAATTGAAATATCATGGATCTCGGTGCGAGAGACCCCAGGGACCATTCTGTTGGATACAAGGAAGTAATCTATCCTGCTATATGTGTCATGTGGGTGTGAGTAGAAGGTGTATTCTCTCAGTCTCTGGTGTTGTTCCCTCCAGATGTCGAGTAGTTGGCAGTCACGTAACCCTTTTTTAATTGTTAGTATGTCAGATCTGTGTGTAATATTAGTGGATGAACATCTGTCAAGGTCCTCCCGTAGTGCCCTGTTCAAGTCTCCAGCGACAATGATATTACCTCTGGCCACTTTGTTGAGTTTCCCAAAGAAGGTAGAGAAAAAAACGGGGGCCGTCTCATTAGGGGCATATATTGTTGCTAGAGTAATTGGGAACCCTTGGATTGCACCTCTTACTATGAGGAATCTGCCCTCTTTATCTTTGAAAGTCCTATCGGGTACGAACGGTATTCTTTTATGAATTAGTATGGCCACCCCTTTTTTTTTGACTTTCGCGGAAGACAAAAAGTGTGTCGGGTAGTCCTTATCCAGGAATTTGGGGTAGTTGTCTTGAGAGAAGTGTGTTTCTTGCAGAAACAGAATTTCTGCCCCTTTACGCTTATAATCTCGGAAGGCGATTCTGCGTTTAACCGGGCTGTTAAACCCCTTAATGTTATGTGATACTAGCCTGAGTTCCTTACTCATTTAAAAGTATGAGATGACTTTGCTGCCGATATCTGTTCTTGATTGATGCACCTGGACCACAATCCCGACCTCCTCTTCTTCTCGAACTGCAATACCTCACTTCACCACCTACAGCAATACACAAGGGGGAGCACACAAGAGGGTACACCTGGGGGGACACAACAAACACTAGACAAGACAAAAGACAGTAGAATTCTCGTCGTCTCGGCGACGTCGCCTCCTTGACGAGATCACCGCCTTTGGGAAGCTGGACTCCTCTCCAACCGCCCGGAGGAAACGTGGGATGAAGTTCACTCACCCACCGCGTCCAGTCCCAAAGGACTTCACTAGGGCCCAGGAGATCCACCCTCCTCCCCCCTAGTGCGTGGCCCATGCGGATTTTTGAAGCAGGTCACTCCCCCCCACTCCTGCCTCGCTCTTCCTGAGCTTGAATGAATAAAACCTAACATATACTATGCATAACCAGAGTCTGTCCCGGCTTTGTTCACCCCTGTAGTGTATCAGGCTAATCCCTCGGTGTCATGGCCTCAGCAACCTGTGTTTCTTTGCTTCTCCTCCAGTTCTCGTCCCCCTACTTGAGGTCTGGTCCCCGGCCACGGTGAAGCTGTCACCAAATAAAGAAACTCACCCCCGAGTGAAAGAGCGGTGATCCCCGACACCCCAACTACAGATGTCCAGTGATCAAGCAACCTGCGCTGAAACTGAATCCCTGGTGAGAAAATTTGCGGCCTACCTTTCTGATGATGGCGGCCCCCGACACAAGATGGCGAAGCAGCTCTAGAAGGCGGGAATCCACAGTGAACCGCAGGAGCAGGAAGAGAGCGGTGAGCGGGAAACAGGAGCGGGCGCACGCACCTCCGCACTGGTGAGAGACGTCTTCCAAAATGGCCGCCCCCCGGATACGCATCACAGCTGTGCCCCGGAAGGAGCGGCGCCATCTTGGAGGTGGCGCGGAACCAGCTCCCACCGGCGCGACCAGATGACGTCACCAGCAAGACCAAGGACAGCCGTAAGCCCATCAAGGCGTCCAGAATGCGCCGGATGACCCGCGCAGGCCTGGATTAGTCACCTCACCGGCCCGACGCGGGCTTTTTGAATTTTGCGTCTGGGAAGAATAGAAAGACATACGGGAAGGGAATTAGTATAGCGCCGTAGCGGCAGAACCATTAAGCGAGTAAGGGCAGGGTGAGTGATAGAGAGGGAGTTAGTAAGAGGATAAAAGCAAGTAGATGAGAGGAAATAAGCCGAAGTGGAGACATTTAAGGAGACAATACTATAAGAAGGAGTAAGGAAGTAGACTTGAATTTAAAGTGGGGTAGGGATGCAGCAAGTAGTAAGGAAGTGGTAGAGGGGAGAGCAAGGAGGAGAGGAAGTAGGGAGCTAGAAAGAAAGAAGAATAAATGTGGAGAAGTGAGGAAATCAGAAAGCTATAGAAATGTGCAAGTTAGATAGTGGGAGTGGTGACTGGAAGTGGAGTGAAGGGGGACGTGAAGTAGGACTTGGTAGGTTAGGTATCAAAGGAGGTAGAGAAGTGTTAGTAGGTTGGTGAAGACAGGTTGAGTGGGAAAGGAGAAGGGAAGTAAGGAGCAGGGCGACACAAGGTTAAGATAGACAGATGAGATCGCTGGGGAAGGTTGAAATCAAAAAAATGTTTTAAAGCACTTTACTACATTTGTGAAGTAAGGCTTTAACCGAACATGAAAATCAGTATTCTGAAGGAGCAAGTCACTCGCTTTTTATAAAAAAAAAATTTTTTAAAACAGGATTGAAGCAGAGGGTCTCCCCAAGCTGAACCGCATTCATTTCAACTCTGGGACCCCCCCATTTCCCATAATACTTCCCTCCAAAGGGGGTGCCAGGCTATACGATAAAGGGGGTAACCAGGCTATACAATAAAGGTTACCACTGGAACGGTGGGCCCCTGGCAGCTACCTGGCACCATAAGCCAGGGGCCCGGCATTATAACATGTGAACGTTAAAGTGTCCCCTGCCTTTCCACTTTTCATAGAAAAATGGAAAAAATGTGTGGTGCTCTGAAAAAAACCTCAAAATATGTAGTACAAAAATTGTAACGTTCAATAAATGTATATAATGATTCCTGAAATGAAAACCCCCTGGATAATGGATAAGGGATAGTCAATCCATAGGACACAGAACAATCATGTATTAATCACTGCTCCATTGTAATCTGACTAGTGGGCTAGGGCCCCCACGAGCACTGTAGTAAGGGGCCACACAATAAAGTGTCCCAGCATATAATGTCAGAATGGAGAATGTGCTTGTGATAAAATAACTCACAGTTAGAGTTGGTAATGTCCTTTTGGCTGTGCAGGTTTCTTCTTTCACAGTAGGGGGCGTGCTTCCGTTTTTTCTGGATGACTTGACACGAAGCAAAAGGAAAAAGCAGGCACTAATACTCGGGAAAGTAAAAAAAGGTTGAATGAAATCCAGGAGAGCGTGTGCCCATAAAAAAAGACTATTTTAATGGAAACCACAAAAAAAATACAGCTACATTACGGGGTACACAGACCCCCACCAACGCAATTCGAGCCGCGTTGGTGGGGGTTTGTGTACCCCGTAATGTAGCTGTATATTTTTTGTGGTTTCCATTAAAATAGTCTTTATGGGCACACGCTCTCCTGGATTTCATTCAACCTTTTTTTACTTTCCGGAGTATTAGTGCCTGCTTTTTCCTTTTGCTTCGTTTCCACTTTTCATGTTCCCTAAGCCTAAGACTCATGAAACGTTCTATATGTAAGTTTTAGGTGAGATATTTGGGTAGAAATGCAATCATGTTGTTTGCAGGAGTTTGGGGGGGGCAAAGATACAGTATGAGTAGTCTCCTAATTCTCCCTGGCGTGCAGGCATGATTTGCCAGTACGTGGGTTGAATTACACCGGGGCTGCCCAGTGACTCCTGATTTTCAAGCCCAGATATCCCAGTCCTATTTCCCTTACAGCTATGAGTCTGCCCAAGTTATCCTATGTATTAAAGTATGTTTTATTTCATTTGTGTGTAGCGGTCATGTAAAATGGCTACAGTCATCTCTCCTGCTGACAGTAAGGCCTGGTAAGTTGTGGGCATGCCAGCAGTAATTATGGAGGTTTGCCCTCACACCCTGGTGGGGTGCCCTGTGTATGGATGGGAGTGGTCACATGCTCTGATTCCATGGTTAGTGATGTCAGAGGTGTGTCAGCTTCCAGAGTGTACATAAGGCACAGCACTGTGTCTAATAGTTAGTTCTATCTGAGTCCTGAGTTCTGTAGGAGTTCTGAATAGTCTGCGAGAGTTATGTTATAGTAGCTGAACAGGAAGACTGTGTCCAGGGACCTGGCACAGGGTAAAGACATCCCGGCTGGGATAGGGAATCCCTATTAAAGGAGAATTACACCTTTCAAAGGGAAGCACTGAGGGACAATGAGTGGCTAGAGAAACTACTGCGAGGGGCAGTTAGCCCACCTCAACCAATAAAGATGCTCTTAATCACAAACCCTCTCGTGTACATGTGTGGAGTGAATGTACAGAGAGGAGCACCACAGAGGAGTTCCTCGTCAGGACCATCCCCAAGTGACCGAAGGGACCCTGATGAGGTGGAGGCGCTGCACTGGAACTAGGTAGGACTCCGCACACTACCTCAGCTGCCTGTCTGGACGGGTCCTCCCCACACACCATCATGCGGGAGACTCAGGAGTCCTGTTGCCAACAGGTGCACCACCAGACACTATCACACTGTAATGGGGACCGGTTAGACCACAGGGGCCAATGTGAGATTGGGTGGGTCAGGCCGGGCCAGAAATACCGTAACATGTGCTTTTACTATAAATGTCTATTCAGCCAGCTCAGGCATCCATATAGGTGCCGGGAAGTCTGCATAGACATCGGAGAGGAGAAGGGATGTTGAGAGGTGTCGGGGTGTGAAGTGGCCAGGGCAGGGCTTAGTACTGGGTCCGGAGAACAGAGACCCCCTGCGGGGAGGACACTCTGATCTGCCAGACTCAGTGGAGTCTGCCCAGTAGGTGACAAGGGGTTGACTAGGGGAAGCAGCAAAATGTCGGCGCGTTTTCCCATTGGTCAATCCGTATGTCCCGCCCACGGGTCATCCCAAGCCGGCTTAGCCCGTCCCCTCCTCTGGCGTCAGTCAAAGGACGAGCCCCTATTCTTATCGGTTGGCGGCAGGGTTTCCCATGCTCCAATTGGTCGCTCCTTCCTCCATGCTGAACATAGAACAGTGGAGGGTATGTAAGGAGAAAACCCCAGTCAGAGAACCAGACGATCTAGTGACTTGTGTCGATGAAGCTAGGGCGGACTTTTCAAAGTTGCTGTCACGAATACCAGAGCAACCGGCTTGGTTTTGAAGCTAGGAAAAGTCTGCCCTGCAGAGACTAAGTCAGACGTGAAGTTCAAGTTCTCATTTGGAACGTAGCGGTCGCGGCTAGGAACTGAAGCCAAAAAGAGGACCAGAAAGCCCGGGTGTATATCCCGGTCAGGTTAAGCGTACCGAAGCATTCGCCCTGCACCTAGTAGAGCCTTGATTTCACCCCCAGCAAGTGTGCTTTTAGCTGTATTTTGTGTATTCATTGTGTTGTACGCGGGTTTACCCGAATAAACTGCATTTTGTTCTTACCACCTTGTTTGCCTAGCGAATGATCCCGGTACAAATAATTGTAAAATCTCCTGGTCTCCCGTGAGAGACATTAGGGAAGGCCTAGTGATGTCACGGCCACGCCTCCCCGTCACGAGCGATCTAAAGTCCACAGATCACTCAGGCGACAGGCGCGCACAACGCTATGTGCTCTGTCGCACACGCACTATATCACACAGCAGAAGCCAATGCAAATTATCGACTATGGGGACATACTGTAGTACATGGCACAGCACCCCAAACCCACCTTAGCAACCTTGATACCCTCTACAATTCAATATGTCGCTTTGTCCTCCAATGCAACGACAACACACATCACTGCGAAATGCTCAAAGAACTAGATTGGTCATCACTAGAGTCTAGGCGCAAAGTTCATCTTTCCTGTCTTGCCTTGAAATACTTTCTCGGCAAGCTACCCACCTATCTGAACAAGCTCCTCACCCCTACCACGTGTAGCACTTATCATCTGAGATCAGACTCCAACAGACTGCTCATGGTCCTAAGGTTCAACAAAGTATCCGTCCGCTCCTCCTCATAGGCCTTCATTATACCACCGGCGGCGGGACACGCACGCTACCTCAATGCGATGCGCTGCCCGAAACTTGCACTGCAGGCAGGAGGCATCGGGAGGCGAGGCCATGATGTCACGTGAGTGGTTCAGTCTCATTGGCTGAACCGCTCACATGACGCGGCCATCGCTCCAGAAAATAAAATTCTTGGATCTGTTCGAAAATTTGCGCACTTGGCCGCCTCGTTGGTCACCCATTCTTAGTGTGCGCTCATAGGAAAACTTTTATTTGTTTTGGTGGCGCACAACGTTCTGCGCTCCGCCGCTTCGGGTATAATCACGGCCTTACCATGCACCCCAAAACTGGAACAACCTACCAGAGACTCTTGCAGATGCCACCAGTCTAAGTGCTTTCAAAACGAAGGCTGTCTCACATTTTAATCTGGTCTGTAACGGTTACATGCGCCTATAATATATATTATCTCTAACTGTGCATGCAATGTCTTGTATATAATGTATACCATGTTCACTTAATGTAACTATGGATTTGTAACCATGTATCTGTCATCATAACTCTGTGCCCAGGACATACATTGAGAGTTACCTCTCATTTTCAAGTATTGCTTCCTTCCTGGTAAAACATTTGATAAATAAATAAAATATCCGAGGCCTAAGGAGCGAACACATGATTAGGAAATGCAGGAGGGGGGCGCAGGACCCTCCAGGACTGAATGGGTGAAAATCCCTCAGCTGCCCCAGGGACATCAACTTTAGGATTTCCTGTACAAGTGTACAGGCATACCCCGGTTTAAGGACACTCGCGAGTAAGGACATATCACCCAATAGGCAAACGGCAGCTCGCGCATGCGCCTGTCAGCACGTCCTGAACAGCAATACCGGCTCCCTACCTGTACCGAAGCTGTGCGCAAGCGGGGAGACTGTAGAGACTGTTACACATGTGTTATTTACATCAGTTATGCGCGTATATGAGGATTGCAGTACAGTACATGCATCGATAAGTGGGGAAAAGGGAGTGCTTCACTTTAAGTACATTTTCACTTTACATACATGCTCCGGTCCCATTGTGTACGTGAATGCGGGGTATGCCTGTACCACCTGATAAGATTACACAAATAATGCAATAAATTGCACCCATTTAAGAAATATAGCGCTGTGCCATTTGTTTAAATAGAGCTGCGTTAACGTTCTGCCACCGTTAACCTGCGTTAATAGATGCGACCAAATCTGTACATCATTTTCTTTTACACTACATTAAGGTGAGACTATAATTACACGTTTATAATGTGAGGTCTATGAGCTGAAAGCGCAGCTTAGTGCAGGGGTGAGCAAACTTTTTATGCCGAGCCCCCCTTTTCATCCATAAAATTTCTCGGGCCCCCCCTGCCTGACGTAATCAAAATCACATGAAAAAAAAAAAAAACCTTTATTAAACGGTATACAATATAAATCCAAATATGTCTATAAATACTTACATATTTCAACAGCTCGCGCTTGCAAAATTAGGCTGCGTCCACGCTGCCGCTGAGAGCGGTGACATCACCAACTCTCCAAGCATGAGCGCAGGGTGTCCTGCATCATTTTGCAAGCGTGGATCGGGGCTATTTGTGTGTGTTTGTGTGTGTGTGTGTGTGTGTGTGTGTGTGTCTGTGTGTGGCTGTATGTGTGTGTGTGTGTGTGTGGCTGTGTGTGTGTGTGTGGCTGTGTGTGTGCATTGACTTCTGCTGAGCGCACTTCAAAGTCAATTTTGTTTGTCTCCCCAAGCGCCGAGCTTGGGAGAGCGTACGTGCACAAAGGCAATACTTTTGGGGGGCATTCATCCACCTCTTTGCTACCTCCCTTCCCTCTCCCCCCCTTTTGTTTCTACCTTCCCCTCCCTGCTCGTTGGCTTGCTATCCCCATTGTCATCCACACTCCTACCTACATTATTATTATTTATTATTTTTCCGTTTTCAATGTTTTCACTTTTTTTTTATTATTTCTGTACATTCATAGTGTGATTGATACAGTGGCAGCCGACCCTTTCCCTCGCAGAGGATCGCAGCGAAGCAGGTTGCCAGCGGAGGAGAGCAGGAACACAGCGCTATTGCAGGGCAGACACCGGGAGGGGCGTTTGACTTCACCGTGCTCGGGCGTGCTCCTCCCCGTACCCCCGAAGCCCCTGCGCGTGCGCACACACCATCACGAGGCCGCCACCTGCACTATCTTGTTCAGCCACCCGCACACATCTTCGGCTGCCCGCCCGTGCACATCTTATTGGCCGCCCATCGCGTACAGCTTTTTCGTCCTCCCGCGCAAAGCGTCTGCCGGCCCGCGCACCCAGATTTCGCCGCACGTCGCCTGCGCCCCCCTAAATCTTGCGCCTTATTGCCCCCCACCAGTTTGCGCACCACTGCAATACAACACACACTCTCTCTCTCAATCAATCACCACATACACACCACATACACACACACACAATCCCCCCCCACACACACACACACTCCCCCCCCCCCCCACACACACACACACACAATCCCCACACACAATCCCCACACACACACACACACACACACACTCAATCCCCCCACACACACACACAATCCCCCCACACACAAACACACCCCCCCCACACACAAACACACTCAATCCCCCCCCATACACAATCCCCCCCGCACACACTCAATCCCCCCCACACACACACACTCAATCCCCCCCACACAAACATACACTCAATCCCCCCCCATACACACAATCCCCCCCCACACACACACACTCTCAATTCCCCCCCACACACACACACACTCAATCCCCCCACGCACACACTCAATCCCCCCAATCACACTCAATCCCCCCCCCCACACACACACAATCCCCCCCACACACATACACACTCAATCCCCCCCCACACACACACTCAATCCCCGCCCCCACACTCAATCCCCCCCCACACACTCAACCCCCCCACACACACACACACTCAATCCCCCCCCCACACACACACTCAATCCCCCCCACACACACACACACACACTCAATCCCCCCACACACACACAATCCCCCCCCACACACACTCAACCCACCCCCCACACACACACTCAACCCCCCCCCCACACACACACTCAACCCCCCCCCCACACACACACTCAACCCCCCCCCCACACACACACACTCAACCCCCCCCCCCCCACACACACACTCAACCCCCCCCCCCACACACACACTCAACCCCCCCCCCACACACACACTCAACCCCCCCCCCACACACACACTCAACCCCCCCCACACACACACTCAATCCCCCCCACACACACTCAATCCCCCACCCACACACACACAATCCCCCCCCCCCACACACACAAAATCCCCCCCCCCACACACACAAAATCCCCCCCACACACTCAATCTCCCCCCCCCAACACACACAATCCCCCCCACACACAAACACACACCCCCCCACACACAAACACACTCAATCCCCCCCCACACACAAACACACTCAATCCCCCCCCACACACACACTCACTCCCCCCCCCCCCCCCATACCTTGTGACCTTGAGCAAGTCACGTTATCTCCCTGTGCCGCAGGCACCAAATAATAGATGTATGTGTAGGGATGTGGTAGGAGCCTCATATGTGTGTTCAGTTGGTGTTTTGACTGTTCAGGAGAGTCATGTGGAGGTCTGCGCTGATGCAATAGCTGTGAGTCTGTGCAGCTCAAGGCAGAGAAGCTCCGCTGAGGAACTACAACTCCCATGAGCTCCTGGGCAGTCACCTGACTTGAGGAGCCAATCGGAAGGCTAGAATTACGGGAGGAGGAAAGGGAAGCGTGGGGGAGAGGCTAGTCAGAGGGGATCTGGAAGGTAACGGAGGAGGGTGTATGCGTGCAGGGGGTCCGTGACCCGCCTGCATAGGCTAGCTTTACCCCGCAGGCCCTTAGGAGAAACCCCTGAGTCACAGTGTGCTGCTGTGCTGCAGGGACGGCCATAGTGCTAGCGATCAGTCACCTTACTGTGTACACAGTTAGGGACAAGCGTGCGGAGCAGGTTTGCTGGTGAGCTGCTTGGGACCAGACAGCTGCACTGCGGACATCCCAGACAAGCAAGGATTCGGCTGATCCTTTTCCAAGTATTACCGGTCACCGCCGTGACCGGAAGGTAGTAGATACGTCAAGTGCACCAACACCGGTCAACAGGCGCTGATCCCGCCTTAGGCATAACTATAGCGAAACACTAGCGAGTACACACCGCTATCGTACTATTACACGGACACGGTGTGTGGGGCACGCGGTGACGGGATAGAGACACTCATAAGAGCGTGGCTGAGCCACTATTGTACAGGACAATATTCCCTAGGGGTGTGGCCGAGCCACTGATGTTAGAAGGACATTATCCGTTAGCGGTGTTAGGGTATGATAGAGTATAAGTATAGTGTTATAAGATAAGTGTATGCATATTGGGTTATTGCCACGGTTCATATAGAGTATAAGTTTATTATTGCACATAGTAAAGTTGGTTGCACGCATTGTATCAGTGTGTTTCTTGCCCAGGGGAATCTTACATGACGGTGATCCTGGGTAAGTGGAGGCGCTGCGCTAATAAGTGTTACCCCAGGCTCCCAGCTAGCGGAGGCTCAGATCTCCTGGAGCCGCAGGTGCGCGCAGTTACCCGAAGTCGCTTAGAGTGTCAGAAAAAGGGCTACAAATGTCTTTTTTTATATAGCGCCATTAAATGTACATAGCGCTTCCCAGCAGTAATACATGTGACAATCATATAAATTACAAATAACAGGTCATGGGAATAAGTGCTTCAGACATAGATTGTAAGCTCTATGGGGTAGCGGCTCGCGCCTGCAAACATTCTATGTACAGCACTGCATACACTGGCGGTGGAAACATTACTACTGTTTTATATCAGACCTGACTGCTGATATAAACAGGACTTTAAAATCAGTTGCGATTCATAGAAAACCAGTGTGATCTGCCTGGCTTCTATCTAGGTGACGCTAGAGGGTGAGAGGGTGAGAGGCTGGTGTTGCTGTTTAGGGGGCGGGAGAAGAAATCATGGCGCCCTCCTCCCGTGTGAGGCAGGACAGTGATAGCCACGCGCGGACCCCCCGGTTACCTGGCTGCAGGCAGGGCTTGCGGACCCCCCGGTTACCTGGCTGCAGGCAGGGCTTGCGGACCCCCCAGTTACGTGGCTGCAGGCAGGGCTTGCGGACCCCCCGGTTACTTGGCTGCAGGCAGGGCTTGCGGACCCCCCGGTTACCTGGCTGCAGGCAGGGCTTGCGGACCCCCGGTTACCTGGCTGCAGGCAGGGCTTGCGGACCCCCGGTTACCTGGCTGCTGGCAGGGCTTGCGGACCCCCCGGTTACCTGGCTGCAGGCAGGTCTTGCGGACCCCCCGATTACGTGGCTGCAGGCAGGGCTTGCTGACCCCCCGGTTACCTGGCTGCAGGCAGGGCTTGCGGACCCCCCAGTTACGTGGCTGCAGGCAGGGCTTGCGGACCCCCCGGTTACCTGGCTGCAGGCAGGGCTTGCGGACCCCCCGGTTACCTGGCTGCAGGCAGGGCTTGCGGACCCCCGGTTACCTGGCTGCAGGCAGGGCGTGCGGACCCCCCGGTTACCTGGCTGCAGGCAGGGCTTGCCCTTGGGCACCCGGTCGGCCCCGCACACGGTGAAGGTGTGAGTGTCGTCGCTCAGCCGCACGGTGACGCCGCGCTCGGGCCGTACGTGCAGCACCCGGCCCTGCATCCACACCAGGCCCACCTCCAGCCCGCCGGCTCCTTTCTCCAGCCAGAAGGAACCGGGCCGCCGCCGCACGCATTCCCTCAGCCGCCCCGCTAACATCTTCACCGGCGGGGAGGTAACCTGGAAGCCGGGCCGCGCTGCAGGCCGATCTCCGGCGGCCGCCATGGTCGCCATGGAGACAGCAAAACTGGCGCGCCTTTTCTGACATTGACAGGGGACCAATCGCGGCTCCTGTACGAGAGCAGCAACCAATCATAGGAGAGGGGGGCTGGGCTGGTGACCCTGCATTAACCCCTTCCAGGCTGTTAGTGTGACAACCCTCTATAAAGACGTGTCTCTGTGTAATAAACCAATGTCAGAACAATACATGGCGCGCCTGTGTTTGTGTTTATTAAGCAGCAGTGTCACATATTCCAACATCTTTTTATAAATGTCAGGGGTCAAGTCTGCACTATGTCTGACCCCCATACAGGGGAAAGTGGTTCTTGGGTGAGCCATACTCCAGCTAACAGTAAACAATAATAATAATGACAACAACAAATATAATAAAGTTAATCTTATACTATATTAGTGAAAGCACTGTATGTTTGCCTGCCTGGATGTCCGGTGTCCCTAGGGGAAATCTCATTGGTCCCTTGGGTCGCCCGCCCCCGCACACCTCTCATTGGCCTGAGGCGGAGTGACGGCCCACACACACACACACACACACACACACACACAACACAGCAGCTCTATACACACACACACACACACAACACAGCAGCTCTATACACACACACACACACACACACACAACACAGCAGCTCTATACACACACACACACACAACACAGCAGCTCTATACACACACACACACAACACAGCAGCTCTATACACACACACACACACAACACAGCAGCTCTATACACACACACACACACAACAGCAGCTCTATACACACACACACACACACACACAACACAGCAGCTCTATACACACACACACAACACAGCAGCTCTATACACACACACACACACACACACAACACAGCAGCTCTATACACACACACACACAACACAGCAGCTCTATACACACACACACACAACACAGCAGCTCTATACACACACACACACACACACACACAACACAGCAGCTCTATACACACACACACACCCTCTGTCCGCCCCCCTCCCCCCCCCCCTCACGTGCGCCATCCTGCACTGGCTCCGGACGGGAAGCGCGGCCCTCCTACCCCAGCCGCTCCCTTACCTCCCCGGCGCTACCACCCGCTCAGGTAAGTCACTGTGCGTCCCGCCTCAGCCTCAGGCCCACTGCGCGTCCCGCCTCAGCCTCAGGCCCACTGCGCGTCCCGCCTCAGCCTCAGGCCCACTGCGCGTCCCGCCTCAGCCTCAGGCCCACTGCGCGTCCCGCCTCAGCCTCAGGCCCACTGCGCGTCCCGCCTCAGCCTCAGGCCCACACAGGGCGCTTCCTACCGCCGCTCAGCCAGACGCCACATCGAGCGGGCGCCGGGGGGGGGGGGAGCGTGAGTCTTAGGCCCACACAGGGCGCTTCCTGCAGCCGCCTGCACGCCTCACTCAGCAGGACGGCACATCGGGGGACCAAGCGGCCGCCGGGGGGGGGGGAGCGCGAGTCACAGGGAACGGGGGGGGGGAGTCACGGGGAACGGGGGGGGGGGGGAAATGCCCATACATAAATTATGACAATACATATGCCCACCGCTCTCCACCCCCCCCCCACTCCCCTTTCCCCCCCCCCCCCCACTCCCCTTTCCCCCCCCCCCGCTCCCCTTCCCCCCCCCCGCTCCCCTTTCTCCCCCCCGCTCCCCTTTCTCCCCCCCCGCTCCCCTTTCTCCCCCCCCCGCTCCCCTTTCTCCCCCCCGCTCCCCTTTCTCCCCCCCCGCTCCCCTTTCTCCCCCCCCCGCTCCCCTTTCTCCCCCCCCCGCTCCCCTTTCTCCCCCCCCCGCTCCCCTTTCTCCCCCCCGCTCCCCTTTCTCCCCCCCGCTCCCCTTTCTCCCCCCCCGCTCCCCTTTCTCCCCCCCCGCTCCCCTTTCTCCCCCCCCGCTCCCCTTTCTCCCCCCCCGCTCCCCTTTCTCCCCCCCCCCGCTCCCCTTTCTCCCCCCCCCCGCTCCCCTTTCTCCCCCCCCCCCGCTCCCCTTTCTCCCCCCCCCGCTCCCCTTTCTCCCCCCCCCGCTCCCTTTCTCCCCCCCCCCGCTCCCCTTTATCCCCCCCCCCCCGCTCCCCTTTCTCCCCCCCCGCTCCCCTTTCTCCCCCCCCGCTCCCCTTTCTCCCCCCCCGCTCCCCTTTCTCCCCCCCCCGCTCCCCTTTCTCCCCCCCCCCCGCTCCCCTTTCTCCCCCCCCCCCCGCTCCCCTTTCTCCCCCCCCGCTCCCCTTTCTCCCCCCCCGCTCCCCTTTCTCCCCCCCCCCCGCTCCCCTTTCTCCCCCCCCGCTCCCCTTTCTCCCCCCCCCCCGCTCCCCTTTCTCCCCCCCCCGCTCCCCTTTCTCCCCCCCCCCGCTCCCCTTTCTCCCCCCCCCCGAAACCTTTACAACAAATACTCACCTATTGTTCCACGAGTTATAAATAATACTACCTATTACGCATTTACATCCCGGGCAACGCCGGGTCTCTCAGCTAGTAAATAATAATAATGAAAGATGAATAAATAAATCCTAATGAAAAAGAAATAAGTAGCACCAAACATAATGACAATATTTGTTTGATGTTAACATTTAATAATATGTAACGTATAAAGCACCAAACCCCTACTCTCGCCACCAGAAGTACAAGGCTAATTTCATTTAAAATAGATTTGAAGCAAAAGGTGACACTGTGCTCATTTGCATGTCATTTCCCAGAGTCCCTGGCTGCAGTGGAAGCTGTATGGGATAATGGTGAAAAGCAGGGTTGCAGACCTGTCTGAGACATGTGAATGTGCTCACAAGGGAGATTGTTATTTCTCTTTAGTTCATAGTCATTTTTAGAGCAAAGATCAGCAACATTTTGCCTAAGACGACATTGTTTAGGATATTTACTAAATTGTACTAGGCCAGCAAGGCACTTTACAATGCTGTACAGTAACTAAGGCCCGGGCCATAGAGGGGTGGGGAGAGCGGATGCGAGCTAACGCTGAGGCTCTCCTGCTTAAGTCAGCCCGATTCCACGGAGCCAGCGTGCGCGAAGGGAGCCGGGGGGAGGTGGTTGGAGGCGGGGCAGTGACGTCGCTGGGCCAATCACGATGGCCTATTCAGTAAGCGTGGCCTATTCAGTAAGCGTCGATAAGGCTGCGTCTATAGCAGGCCTGCACAACATAACGGCCGCGGGCCGCATGCGGCCCGCCCGGCCTCTCTGTGCGGCCCGCCCGGCCTCTCTGTGCGGCCCGCCCGGCCTCTCTGTGCGGCCCGCCCCGCCTCTCTGTGCGGCCCGCCCCGCCTCTCTGTGCGGCCCGCCCCGCCTCCCTGTGCGGCCCGCCCCGCCTCTCTGTGCGGCCCGCCCCGCCTCTCTGTGCGGCCCCCTCTGTACGGCCCGCCCGGCCTCTCTGTGCGGCCCGCCCGGCCTCTCTGTGCGGCCCGCCCGGCCTCTCTGTGCGGCCCGCCCCGCCTCTCTGTGCGGCCCGCCCGGCCTCTCTGTGCGGCCCGCCCGGCCTCTCTGTGCGGCCCGCCCGGCCTCTCTGTGCGGCCCCGCCCGGCCTCTCTGTGCGGCCCGCAATGAGATTTAAAAAAAAAAAAAACTTAAAAAAAAAAACCTTCAAAAAAAAAAAATGGCAGCGATTCCCCGCGGTCCCGGGGGTGATGTGAGGTGCATTGAGGTGAGGTGCATTGAGGTGAGGTGCAGGGGAGGTGAGGTGTAGGGGGTGAGGTGCAGGGGTGATTGGAGGTGCAGGGGGGGGTGATTGGAGGTGCAGGGGGGGTGATTGGAGGTGCAGGGGGGGTGATTGGAGGTGCAGAGGGGGGTGATTGGAGGTGCAGGGGGGGTGATTGGAGGTGCAGGGGGGGGGGTGATTGGAGGTGCAGGGGGGGGTGATTGGAGGTGCAGGGGGGATCATTGGAGGTTCAGGGGGGGTGATTGGAGGTTCAGGGGGGGTGGTTGGAGGTGCAGGGGGGTGATTGAGGTGCAGGGGGGGTTATTGGAGGTGCAGGGGGGGTTATTGGAGGTGCAGGGGGGGTCATTGGAGGTGCAGGGGGGGTCTTTGGAGGTGCAGGGGAGGGTTGTTGGATGTGCAGGGGGGGTTATTGGAGGTGCAGGGGAGGGTTGTTGGAGGTGTAGGGGGGGTGATTGGAGGTGCAGGGGGGGTGATTGGAGGTACAGGGGGGAGAGTGATGTGAGTTGCAGGGGGGGAGAGTGATGTGAGTTGCAGGGGGGGAGAGTGATGTGAGGTGCAGGGGGGGGAGAGTGGTGTGAGGTTCAGGGGGGGAGTGATGTGAGGTTCAGGGGGGGGAGTGATGTGAGGTGCAGGGGGGAAGAGTGATGTGAGGTGCAGGGGGGAAGAGTGATGTGAGGTGCAGGGGGGAGAGTGATGTGAGATGCAGGGGGGGAGAGTGATGTGAGGTGCAGGGGGGAGAGATGGGAGGTGCAGGGGGGGAGAGTGGTGTGAGGTGCAGGGGGGGAGAGTGATGTGAGGTGCAGGGGGGGAGAGTGATGTGAGGTGCAGGGGGGTAGAAGGATGTGAGGTGCAGGGGGCGTGGGATGTGTGTGGTGTGCAGTGGGGTATTGTGTGTTTGTGGAGAGGGAGTATTATGTGTGGGTGAGGGGGAGAGATGGGGGTATGAGAGATAGATGGGGAGTATCGCAAAGGTTGATAGTGAGGGGTTCTGGGGGAGATATGAGGATGATGATGAGAGGTGCTGGAGGAGAGATGATGATGATGATGATTTTACCCGTGCGGCCCAAATTTTTTTTCCTTGGAGCATTTTGGCCCTTCTCGCTTTACGAGTTGTGCAGGCCTGGTCTATAGTATTTCAGAAGGAGGGAAGGCGCACACACGCTGCAATACACTTGCTGAAGCCTGAGCTTTTTAATGGCTTTGCAGGGTATGCAGCGGGCGCGATTTGGGGGCGTGGCAATGAATATTTGGAGGCGTGGCAATAACGTTCCGGCGCGGACGTCACTTCCCTACCTCACATCCCGATCCACCGGCATTTTTTCAGATGCAGAATCTGAAGCACTGTGCAGACAAGAAGAAAAATGCACACAATGCGCACCAGAGATTAAAATATAGTAAATTATTTATTAATAAAACAAGAAATAACCGAGGGGATCCAACCCCACCTCAGTACATATGCGTCACAGATCCGGGTTCGGTTACAATGAACACAAACCACATGAATAATCAAATATAACTAAATGAAACTAAATCTATAAACAACATGACAAACGGTATATAAAATAATAAAAAGGAAGACAGTGTTCAATAAAACGGGATAAAGGAATCCTGGATTGGCTAAAAATATAGCTAAACAGCTGCCTGAGGCTGACAGGGGGAGACGGAGATTTACACTGAAGCCCAGAGCGGGTTCCGCGGCGAACGTATTGGGATCCGGACCGCGCCACCGCAGAGATGTTACCACCGCCCGAGCTCCCTGCAAACGCCATCTCGGCCTGTCAGAATACGCGCAGAGTGACCTGTCGTGACACGTCGGTTTATGTGTCTTTTTCAGTACAAAAACTTGTGATCAAACTTACCAGAGTGCTGTCTCCTGATCTCGTGCTTCAAACGGAATCGTGTGGTTTATTATTGCTTTATGGGACAAGCACCCAATTTTTTCTACATGCAACTGGAGTGCCGGCTGCTTCTGTGGAATATATATATATATAATTATATATATGCCAGGCCAGGACGCAAGATGCAAAACCTGCGCAATACTCTACACAGCGGACACAATACAAATACCACACAGGAATCGGGAATACAAAATCAGAGGAAGGTTCACCTGTTCCTCCAGCAATGTCGTGTTCCTCATCATGTGCATGAAATGTCCAGGGGGCTGCTACTACATAGGTGAGACGGGGCAGGGGCTAAACAAGAGAATGAACCTGCATCGCACAGCATCACACGCGGAACAAGAGACAGTCCTGTCGGCGAACATTTCTCTGACTCTGTCCATAAGATGGACGATCTGGGGGTTGCCATACTCAAAGTTAATCTTAAAACACCGAAATAGAGATGGTTGCACGAATAGAAATATATGCAACTGTTCGGGACACTTAGCGGTGGCCTAAACAGAGATCGAAATTTTATGAGTCATTACTGACACAAGTGAACTCTCTTCCCATGAGCGCTAAAGGCCATGTCTGTACATACTGTGCTATATGTATGCACACACAGCTGTCTCTTACACATACAAATACTCCTTGTTTTTCCATCCCTATACACCAATAGGGACCACATAGTATCTACACACACTTTTAGTTTTGCTACAATCTCTCACATTTCCACACCTACCCACACAATTTATATTAACTCCCACTCCACACACACACCTTTTGTAAAGCACTGTATAAACTGTGGGCTCTCCATTCATTTATATTCACACAGATACACACACACACACACACACACACACACACACTCACACACTCTTACATCACTAACTTTCAGGAACCATTTAACACCTCTAGCCATAAATCACATTCACACAAGGGGGGGGGGGGGGGGGGGAAGAGACAAGCACAGATAACATTCCAAGAGACACTGTTTTTAAGTATACCCTTTGCTTGCTTCATTCATTGTAACACCGCCAGAAGAAGAGATCAGCGTATCTCGAAAGCTCGCACAAATAAAAGCATTTCGTTAGCCACAGAACGGTATAGTCTATTTATTTTTTGATTATATATATATATATATATATATATATATATATATATGTGACACAAAGTATACCGCATCAACACAGTGCGTCACTGTTGCCCAGAAACTGTCTTGATTTATGATATAATAACAATGGACAGTGGTGCTAAAGGATAATGGATATGTATTACAACGAAAAAAGCATCCTTATGAAGAAGCACACGGGCATGCCAAGAAAGTGATAACAATACAAATGTATTACTGTGGGTTAAAAACAAGGGAAGAAAAATTGATAAAAGAGGAGGGGGACTCACATCTACCAAACATGTATTCCGTGAGGCAAAGAACAGCAAAAGTAATCACCAGCACAAGCAGCTCTGATCCAAGCATGCACATATACCTCTACACACAAGCAGCTCTGATCCAAGCATGCACATATACCTCTACACACAAGCAGCTCTGATCCAAGCATGCACATATACCTCTACACACACAAGCAGCTCTGATCCAAGCATGCACATATACCTCTACACACAAGCAGCTCTGATCCAAGCATGCACATATACCTCTCCACACAAGCAGCTCTGATCCAAGCATGCACATATACCTCTACACACAAGCAGCTCTGATCCAAGCATGCACATATACCTCTACACACAAGCAGCTCTGATCCAAGCATGCACATATACCTCTACACACAAGCAGCTCTGATCCAAGCATGCACATATACCTCTACACACAAGCAGCTCTGATCCAAGCATGCACATATACCTCTACACACAAGCAGCTCTGATCCAAGCATGCACATATACCTCTACACACACTGCAGCTCTGATCCAAGCATGCACATATACCTCTACACACAAGCAGCTCTGATCCAAGCATGCACATATACCTCTACACACAAGCAGCTCTGATCCAAGCATGCACATATACCTCTACACACAAGCAGCTCTGATCCAAGCATGCACATATACCTCTACACACACTGCAACTCTGATCCAAGCATGCACATATACCTCTACACACAAGCAGCTCTGATCCAAGCATGCACATATACCTCTACACACAAGCAGCTCTGATCCAAGCATGCACATATACCTCTACACACACTGCAACTCTGATCCAAGCATGCACATATACCTCTCCACACAAGCAGCTCTGATCCAAGCATGCACATATACCTCTCCACACACTGCAGCTCTGATCCAAGCATGCACATATACCTCTACACACACTGCAGCTCTGATCCACGCATGCACATATACCTCTCCACACAAGCAGCTCTGATCCAATCATGCACATATACCTCTACACACAAGCAGCTCTGATCCAAGCATGCACATATACCTCTACACACAAGCAGCTCTGATCCAAGCATGCACATATACCTCTCCACACAAGCAGCTCTGATCCAAGCATGCACATATACCTCTACACACAAGCAGCTCTGATCCAAGCATGCACATATACCTCTACACACAAGCAGCTCTGATCCAAGCATGCACATATACCTCTACACACACTCCAGCTCTGATCCAAGCATGCACATATACCTCTCCACACAAGCAGCTCTGATCCAATCATGCACATATACCTCTACACACAAGCAGCTCTGATCCAAGCATGCGCATATACCTCTACACACAAGCAGCTCTGATCCAATCATGCGCATATACCTCTCCACACAAGCAGCTCTGATCCAAGCATGCGCATATACCTCTACACACAAGCAGCTCTGATCCAAGCATGCACATATACCTCTACACACAAGCAGCTCTGATCCAAGCATGCACATATACCTCTACACACAAGCAGCTCTGATCCAAGCATGCACATATACCTCTACACACAAGCAGCTCTGATCCAAGCATACACATATACCTCTACACACAAGCAGCTCTGATCCAAGCATGCACATATACCTCTACACACAAGCAGCTCTGATCCAAGCATGCACATATACCTCTACACACACAAGCAGCTCTGATCCAAGCATGCACATATACCTCTCCACACAAGCAGCTCTGATCCAAGCATGCACATATACCTCTACACACAAGCAGCTCTGATCCAATCATGCACATATACCTCTACACACAAGCAGCTCTGATCCAAGCATGCACATATACCTCTACACACAAGCAGCTCTGATCCAAGCATGCACATATACCTCTACACACAAGCAGCTCTGATCCAAGCATGCACATATACCTCTCCACACAAGCAGCTCTGATCCAAGCATGCACATATACCTCTACACACAAGCAGCTCTGATCCAAGCATGCACATATACCTCTACACACAAGCAGCTCTGATCCAAGCATGCTCATATACCTCTCCACACAAGCAGCTCTGATCCAAGCATGCACATATACCTCTACACACACTGCAGATTTGTGCACATAACGTAAGGAGATAGCTGTTGTTGTAAAATAGTAATTGCAGAAATGGAGGCAATAAATGCTCGAGTATTAAAGATGTAAATACATCACCATTAAAGCGTAGGTGTGAAAGGCCAATTTACAGATAGCCAAGGCCTCCTGTCATGGAAAAGGGTAGGGGTCCCACTCCACAGACTCTCACTCCAACGCGTTCCGACTAAAACGGTCTTCTTCAGAGAGAAGAAGATTATATATATATATATATATATATATATACAGTGTTCGACAATCCTATACATTTACTCGCCCGGGGCGGGTGGATTTAACCCCCAGGCGAGTAACTATTGGCCCAAGCAGCACACGTGTTTTGTTTTTTAAATTTTCCCTGCTCGCGCTGGAACTCGCGCTGGCTGGAAAAAAAAAAAAACTCCCCCTACCTGACAGATGATTGGCGCGCGCTCCCAGGCTTTGTGGGCGCGCGGCCAGGCTCTATATGAGCCAGCCCCCAACGAGCGGCCATTTTTTTCCGATGGAGGACACAGTAAGTATTATCTGTGCCTTCCTCCACCTCCCTCCCCTCTCCGGTGCTCCTGCTGCCGCAGTTATGGTGATGGGAGCGGGGGATGCCCTCTCATGTCCCCGTTCCCCCCCCCCCCCTGCTTCCCCCCTGGTCCCGTGTCAGAGAGCGCGGCGGGTGATGGGAGCGGGGGATGCCCCCTCATGTCCCTGTCCCCCCCCCCCCGCTTAACCCCCGGTCCCGTGTCAGAGAGCGCAGCGGTGATGGGAGCGGGGGATGCCCCCTCATGTCCCCGTTCCCTCCCCCCCCCCCCGCTTCCCCCCCGGTCCCGTGTCAGAGAGCGCGCCGGGTGATGGGAGCGGGGGATGCCCCCTCATGTCCCCGCTTCCGTCCCCGCTTCTCCCCGGTCCCGCGTCAGAGAGCGCGCCGGGTGATGGGAGCAGGGGATGCCCCCTCATGTCCCCGCTTCCCCCCGGTCCCGCGTCAGAGAGCGCGCCGGGTGATGGGAGCAGGGGATGCCCCCTCATGTCCCCGCTTCCCCCCGGTCCCGCGTCAGAGAGCGCGCCGGGTGATGGGAGCGGGGGATGCCCCCTCATGTCCCCGCTTCCCCCCGGTCCCGCGTCAGAGACCGCGCCGGGTGATGGGAGCGGGGGAAGCCCCCTCATGTGGAGCGGAGCAGGAGATGGGCAGGGGAGCATGGTGGTGCTGGTCGCGGCCTGTGTGTGTGTATATAGGTGTGTATATATGTGTGTGTGTGTGTGTATATATGTGTGTGGGAGTATGTGTATGTATGTGGGAGTGTGTGTATGTATGTGGGAGTGTGTGTATGTATGTGGGAGTGTGTGTATGTATGTGAGAGTGTGTGTATGTATGTGGGAGTGTGTGTATGTATGTGGGAGTGTGTGTATGTATGTGGGAGTGTGTGTATGTATGTGGGAGTGTGTGTATGTATGTGGGAGTGTGTGTATGTATGTGGGAGTGTGTGTATGTACAGTATGTGTGTGTGTGTGTGTGTATGTATATATATAGGAGAATGTGTATGTGTGTATGGGAGTATGTGTGACACCAGAGGTACCTCCCCCCCCCCCCAATCAGTCAGTCACCCCTGCCCCGGTGAATCAGTCACCCCTGCCCTGGTCAGTCAGTCACCCCTGCCCCGGTCAGTCAGTCACCCCTGCCCCGGTCAGTCAGTCACCCTGCCCCGGTCAGTCAGTCACCCCTGCCCCGGTCAGTCAGTCACCCCTGCCCCGGTCAGTCAGTCACCCCTGCCCCGGTCAGTCAGTCACCCCTGCCCCGGTCAGTCAGTCACCCCTGCCCCGGTCAGTCAGTCACCCCTGTCCCGGTCAGTCAGTCACCCCTGCCCCCCTCTCTCTGGTCTCCCCCCATCTCCCCTCTCTCTGGTCTCCCCCCGTCTCCCCTCTCTCTGGTCTCCCCGTCTCCCCTCTCTCTGGTCTCCCTCTCTCTGGTCTCCCCGTCTCCCCTCTCTCTGGTCTCCCTCTCTCTGGTCTCCCCCCTCTCTGGTCTCCCCTCTCTCTGGTCTCCCCTCTCTCTGGTCTCCCCCGTCTCCCCTCTCTCTGGTCTCCCCCCTCTCTCTGGTCTCCCCCCTCTCTCTGGTCTCCCCCCGTCACCCCTCTCTCTGGTCTCCCCCGTCTCACCTCTCTCTGGTCTCCCCGTCTCCCCTCTCTCTGGTCTCCCCCGTCTCCCCTCTCTCTGGTCTCCCCCTCTCTGGTCTCCCCTCTCTCTGGTCTCTTTCTCTCCCTCTCTTTCTCTCCCTCCTCTGTCTCTCTTTCTCTCTCCTCTGTCTCTTTTTCTCTCTCCCTCCTCTCTCTTTTTCTCTCTCCTCCTCTGTCTCTTTCTCTTCTCTCTCCTCCTCTGTCTCTTTTTCTCTCTCCTCCTCTGTCTCTTTTCTCTCTCCTCCTCTGTCTCTTTTTCTCTCTCCCTCCTCTGTCTCTTTTTCTCTCTCCCTCCTCTGTCTCTTTTTTCCTTCTCTCTCTCCTCTCCCTCTCTCCCTCTCTCCCTCTCTTCCTCTCTCTCCCTCTCTCTCTCCCTCTCTTCCTCTCTCTCTCTCTCTTTCCTCTCTCTCTCTCTCTCTTCCTCTCTCTCTCTCTCTCTTCCTCTCTCTCTCTCTCTTCCTCTCTCTCTCTCTCTTCCTCTCTCTCTCTCTTCCTCTCTCTCTCTCTTCCTCTCTCTCCCCCTCTCTGTATCTGGATATCTTATTTACCCTATATATCTTAACTGTCCTATACTACACCAAAATAACCTATACTGCTTTCTTCCAGATCTGACTCAAGCTTCACACGGAAGACATCGGAATCCCCCCTAACCCAGAAGACAGGTAGG
>NW_027454998.1:0-49470 GCF_040206685.1 Ascaphus truei | reverse complement strand
ACTGTATATACTGTGGGCTCTCCATTCATTTTCATTCACACTGATACACATACACACTCTTTCATCACTTGCTTTCAGGAACCTTTTGACACCTCTAGGCATAAAACACATCCACACCGGGGGAAGGACCAGCACAGATAACTTTCCAAGAGACACTGTTTTTAAGTATACCTTTTGCTTGCTTCATTCATTGTAACATCGCCGGAAGAAGAGATCAGTGTATCTCGAAAGCTCGCACAAATAAAAGCATTTCGTTAGCCACAGAACGGTATCATCTACTGCTGCGGCCGAGTTTATTTGAGCATTTGCCCGGTCTCGGCCGCAGCAGTAACCAGGCGCGCGCCGGGATGTGCCTGGCGCGCGCCGAAGCCACGGAGGAGCGCCCTCCGATCGGGGCTTTCTCCCTCCGCTCGCCGGGTCCGCCGGGTCTCCCGGAACCCCCTGCCGCCGTCCCCCACATCGCGGGACACCAGGGCTCCCTCGGGGAGCCCTGGACGCGCGTACAGGGGGCGCAGGCTCCCGATGACGCGTGACCGCGCGTCATCGCCGAGGGAGTGCGGCTAGCATGCCGGGGCATCCCAAGGCTTGCGGAGCTAGCCGCACTCAAATAAAATGTGCCGCCTCTGTATTTATTTTTTGATTATTGAAGCTCGGCTAACACGGTACTGATACCTCTATATATATTGCGCGCTCACACACACATATAACGTTTTATCCAACTTTTTCATTTATCATTTGTAGAGAAAATGAACAATGCCGCCAGAAGTGCTATTTTTCAAAATGTAACATCTCTACTAATTAGTGTAAAATGATACTTCATATAAAGCAGGTTATGGGACCCAGTATAAAATGACCTTCATGTAGCTTATCACATCCCAGTATATGGATACCTTCTATTATCACAAGCTGCTAACATGTGACAGGGCTCAGAGTCTGAGCCCAGAATGTGACATACTGAACATTCTCATTCTAAATTTCAAAAAATATTGTGTTGATTTCTGACCTGACTGCCGTGGTTACAGCTCAACCACTCTGTTCTACTGTATGTCACCACTTTCTGCCACAACCAGCTGACGGTGGATCTGCAAGGAGTTCAACGCTCATTGGCATCACATCTGTGGCTTGGTTGACGTATCTTTTCTCCAGCTTTTTATTGTATTGTTTTTAAATAGATTATATTTATTTAGTTGAATAGATATTTATTTAGTTGAATAGATATTTATTTAGTTTAATAGATTATATTTCTAAGTTTAATAAATTATATTTCTTAGTTGAATAAGTTATATTTCTTAGTTTAATAAGTTATATTTGTTAGTTTAATAAATTATATTTCTTAGTTTAATAAGTTATATTTGTTAGTTAATAGATTATATTTGTTAGCACAGTAGATTATATTTACTAGTATTTAAGTCTCCCCCTCAGTGCCCCATTAGGACCCGTGCGCATATTTCACATCTTTTCGGAGTCGCTTATTTTTTAGACCCTCGGAGCCGAAACCTAAAGCTAAGAAAGTTCGGATCAAGAGGAGCCGCACAGCTTAAAGACAGAACATTTCCAAGGGAGATGGAGACAATTTGGGTAAGATCTGATTAAAGGACAACCTTTGAGGAAGGAAAGGGTGACGGGGGAGTCTAAGAGGGGGGTGAGAGAGCAAGGTGGTGTGTCAGATTGGGGCAGAGCAAGAGAACGCAAAAATGATGGGGATTTGCTGCAAACCCAAAAAAAAACAATAAGTAGTGATACTTTTACCGGTGCCCCTTAGTCTCAGGGAAGACCGGCATTTCGTCCAATGGATACAATATGATTGATGGGAAAGGGCACACGGATTTGAATAAAAAAAGATAATTTATTGTGCCACAGACTACAATGTTTCGGCTGCTGGCCTTTCTTTGCTGGATTTAGTGGGTTTAGCCACTTTACCTGAGAAAGACCAGCAGGCCGAAATGTTGTTGTCTATGGCAGTGCAAGAGAAAACAGGTTGGGGGGGGGGTGGGTTCTCGCAAAGTCGCCGACCCATGGGTGAGTGTCTCCGGTGGAAACTAGTCCTGGACCCCGGGAAAGCTGTCTGTGGCCCATACAAGCTGAGTAACATGTAGAAAGGACACATGTATGTTCAGAATGAGTTAGCATGGTATTTTGAGAGGCACCATAGCAGGTCAGTGCAAGTCAGTGCAGAGCACTGCAAGGTCAGTCAATATGAGGAAGGGTCCGATGGAGGATCCCAGAATATCTCTTAAAGCAGGGGTGCGCAAATCGAGGGGCACGACATTTTCTTGGGAGGAGGGGCTCGGCGCTTACAGAGGCCCCTCGCTCTTCCCCACAGCATTTAAATTAAATGCCGGAGATCGCGCGCAAGGCCTCTGTAAGTTCCCTTTCCTTGTCTCCGGCGGCTTCTGGCGACAGCAACGTGGCGTCACATGATATAGCATTGCCATAGCAACGTGATATCACATGACGTCGTTACATCAGAACGTCGGAGACAAGGTGGGGAAGGTGGAGGGGGGAGCAGGGGGAAAAGGTTGTGCAACCCTGTCTTAAAGCATTGTCCTGCATACAGATCAGAGGCCAAGAATGGATATGGATATCCGATGTGAAGCCGGAAATAAGACAGAAAAGACCGTTTCGGGGGAAGAAGGTGAGTGATGAAATAGCCGTCACTGTGTAACTCTTCCAATTACCTGCAACTTCATGCAGAGAAATAGCAACGCTTGTTTTTAACGTGCTAAGCGCCTAATGGGGAATTCAACTGCTGAGAGGTTAAGGGAGTTACTAACCCAAACTCAGCGACGTTTCTGTGTCTCTGTGATTACTCCCCCAGGACATGCCTGAAAACCAGAGGTAACTCAATGTATTTTTGATAAATAGAAACATGACCTTCTGGGGAGGGGTATATAATGGCTACTGGGCCTGGTGAGGTGGGTATAACGGGTACTGGGCCTTGGGAGGGTTGTATAACTGGGTACTGGGCCTGGGGAGGTGGGTATAACGGGTTTTTGCCCTGTGGAGGGCGGTATAACGTGGTATTGGGGATGGGGTATAAGTGGCACAGGAGCTCTTGCGATACAGAGTATCACTGTCCCTGGTTACAAACACGTCATGTCTCCTGCAGATCAGGACACGCACGAAGGTGGTGCCCTTTGTGCCACCAGACGACGAGGCGGGCTACGAGGCGGACGACGAGGCATACGACAAAGCGGGCGTCAAGTGGAACAATGAGGTGGGCTACAAGGCGGCCGATGACGCAGACGTGGTGTACGATGACCAAGGAGCATACGACAGGTGTGGCCGGATCTGCTGCTTCACCTTTTTTAGGCGGAGAAGACCCCGGGAGCAGGTAGGAGAATACGAGAGGTGCGGACAGATCTGCTGCTTCACCTTTTTTAGGCGGAGAAGAAGCCAGGAGCAGGTAGCAGAGGAGCCAGGGCGTAGATACAGGGGTATTCTAGGGGCCCTGAGAAGTTGGTTTGACCGCAGGAGAGGCAGATAAGATCAGGAAGGCTGCGGGAGGGGCAGGTAGTAGAGGGAGATAGGGATATTGGGCGTGAGAGGGAGAGAGAGAACAAGGAGCAGGGCCGGAGCACGGGTTTCATGCGCCCGAGGCGAAACTTAAAATTTGTGCCCCAGTTGTATAAAAAATAATAAGATAAATAAAATAATAAAATAAACAGTGGCGTAGCTATCGGGGCTGCAGGGGGTGCGACCGCACCCCAGCGCGACACAAAATAAAAATAAAAGGGCGCCAAAATACTGGATAAAAAAAAGAATAATTTTAAAAAAAAGATAAATAAATTAGAAATAATAAGAGGAAAAAATAATAATGATTATTAATGCGCCCCTAGGACCTCTGTGCGCTAGGCGACCGCCTAATGGACGGCCGGCCCTGCGAGGTATGCGGGAGGAAAAGGGGCGAATGGGATAGATATGCAGGGGGATGGGGGAGCAGGTGAGTTATACACAGGGGCACAAGGGCCCCATCACCCGCATCTCTATATACTGAGTGTGCCCCTGTGTATAACAACGCTGATCTGTGCTGCTCCATCTGATCTCACTGCGCAGTGATCCAGGGACCATCCGATCGCCATTTAATGGGGTCAGGAAGGAATTTTTTTCCCCCATTGCACAGCAGGGGTTATGTTTCGCCTTCCTCTGGATCACAGCAACAAACTGCCCTTTGTGCATGAATTATCAGTGAGATCTTTATACACCCTGCATTGGTCTTCACCCCTTCGCTGCCGGAGGGGCCTGCAGTGCATTGCTCTGCGTGTTACTATATCGCTCCGCAATGTGCTGCAGGCCCCTCCCAGCAAAGAGATTAATTATTTAAATAAAATACTCTCTTTAATCAAACCTATGTGTAGTGTCTTTTCTGTCCGTTGTATCTATTGCTAACAGCTCAGTGATTCTTCCCCAGGACGCTGCACTAGTGTCACGCTGCCAAGCCCGGGTGTGAGGGAGATTTATAGGGTCACATATACACTTCTGCCAAAACACGAGTGCAAACAGGAAGCCCCTCTGATCTCATATCTTTTATTACACAAAACGGTATCTAAAAAGGTAAAAAGAACATACATGGGATTCTGCTACAAATATCTCTCTAATTACAAACCAATTAGCAAATCATTCAGATTAGAGTCGAGCGAAAAGAAAGGGTTAAGTATCTCAGGTACAGTATATGCAGTGTAGGCTGTGTTGGAGCATTACATGCAGGGGACAACGTTTAGGGGATATAAGTAATGCTGATCTCAGAGCTGACCGGCTGACCTGCTCTACCGGCTGACCTGCTCTACTGGCTGAACGGCTGACCTGCTCTTCTGGCTGACCGGCTGACCTGCTCTACTGGCTGACCGGCTTCTCTTCTTTCAGCTAAATGACCTGAATTGTGGCCCCTGTATCTCCCAATTAAACGTTTTATTGGCATATTCTTGTTTGACTCGTTCTATACAGACATTTTTTATATATTCATTGTGGGATTTGATAACATCTGTCAGATCTCTCAGAATATCACATTCTGTACGTTTGTGTTGAAGATTTTTCCATTCTCAATTTACTTACTGCACCGACACACTTTATTCGAGGAAATACCCAGTATGTACCTGGCAGATACCTGGAATACGCCGCTCCTCACCTCTGACAAGCTCCGTTGCGTTTGCCTTCCCAGCCTGGGTTCATGCCTGGCTGACGGGCGGCTGATCTGTTAAATGATAATGATTAGGATTTAATAGGCTGCAATGCTTCGCGTGTCTACCAGATGGCATAAATTCATGAATTGTAATGCAGTATATATATATATACTGTGCAGTATTGCAGCCAGCGGGAATAAAATGCTTCAATCCCTGCCTAGAAAATACCTCAATGCACTCGGGCAGAAAACAGTCACAAACCTCAATACACCCGGGTATACCCGAATTCGTGGGACTAGCCGAGCTCGAATAAAGTGTGTCGCCAGTGTAATATTAGTTTTTGGCATCAATTATTTATATCGAGTCCAAAATACCTTTATACAGAATGCTGTTCCCTTTAGCCCACAAATGCTGCTTCATTAAAGCCCATGGGTGGCACTCTATGCATTCTCAAACTTTTAGGCAACATCCCTAATTTCCAAAAGTGGGATTAAATCTGTGCATATTTAAATGGTTAATTTTCTTACTCAGACTACTAAATCCCTCCCCAAATATATCCGTTTCACATAAAAGTGTGTGCGCTTCTCCTTCCGCCTAACTGGCACGTCGTCCTTACGGGCGCCACTCCGTGTAACTCCACGCTGCCCTCCAGTGGTAAAAGAAATAAGATACATTTACTGTACTCGTCTGGCAGCTGATCCCGTATAAGGTGGGTAACTCTGTATTAGGGGTCTTGGTAGACTATATTTTATACTTATGTCGGATAGATGAGGAATTAATATTCCTAACGGGTTATTGTGAGAGGCCTTAGATCTTATCCTATATGCACGCAGCCCTCGCCTCTCTGACCTTGAACACATACTTCAATCTGATTTTTTGAGACTTGAAACTGGATTTCCTAAAACAAACTGATTTTAAACACTGACAAGACTGTAACAATGGTATTTGGGACCAGAGCTAAATTGCTAACGCTTCCAATGACAGAGCTTCAGATAAAAACCAACTCTAATACCATCCTAGCCCCTGTTACTGGTTTGAAATATCTGGGCATATAGTTCAACTCCCATTTAACATTTGGGTTGCACATTGATACCCTGACATCCAAATCCTATGCCAAACTTGGTGTACTTTATAGCAGGGGTGGGGAACCTTTTTTCTGCCAAGGGCCATTTGGATATTTATAACATCATTCGCGGGCCATACAAAATGATCAACTTAAAAATTAGCCTGCTATATTTGGTCAAACATTCAATTAACTGGAACTGCTTCTCTTTGGTGAGGCGTGTGATGTTAGCTGGTATTGATGATGTTGCAACTCGCAACTGGTTTTCCAGGTTTGGATGACTGACTGACTGACACTTGTGTGACTGACTGACTGACTGACACTTGTGTGACTGACTGGCACTTGTGTGACTGACTGACAGACTGACTGACACTTGGGTGACTGACTGACTGACACTTGGGTGACTGACTGACTGACACGAGTGACTGACTGACTGACACTTGTGTGACTGACTGACTGACACTTGTGTGACTGACTGACTGACACTTGGGTGACTGATTGACTGGCACTTGTGTGACTGACTGACACTTGTGTGACTGACTGACTGACACTTGGGTGACTGACTGACTGACTGACACTTGTGTGACTGACTGACTGACACTTGGGTGACTGACTGCCACTTGGGTGACTGACTGACACTTGTGTGACTGACTGACTGACTGACACTTGGGTGACTGACTGACTGACACTTGTGTGACTGACTGACTGACTGACACTTGTGTGACTGATTGACTGACACTTGGGTGACTGACTGACACTTGGGTGACTGACTGACACTTGTGTGACTGACTGACTGACTGACTGACACTTGGGTGACTGACTGATTGACACTTGGGTGACTGACTGACACTTGGGTGGTGGGTGACTACTGTATGACTGATTGTGGGTTGGTGTCTGTATTCTCTCACACACACAAATCGGAGCAGGGGGGGTGGGAAATCACACACTCTCAGACCCTCTCACTCATACACACTCTCTCACTCACTTTCAGACACTCTCTAAACAAGAATGACAATCAGCTGCAAGAAGTGGCAATTTGAGATGCATGAGGGACGGTCTGACAGCTTAGATCACACTGAGTCATTTTATGGGGCACAGATCATTGGGGGGGGTGGTGTCTGCAAAAGTTAATCATACAACATGTATTGAAGTCAAGGAGACCAATGATGCTGGGATTAGGCATCAGGCCTTGTGGTGTCCCATGGCCCTCCTGCCCTTCCCCTGTCAGGGCCCTGCATAGCTCCCTCTCCTCTTACACTGCGGCACTGCGGAGCAGGTGCTCTCCTCCGCAGCTGCTGCCCGGTGTGGGGAGGAGGAGAGACGGTAGTGAGGTGTTTCTCCCTCCGCAGACTCGTTCTTCTATCCCCCAAGCCTCTTATACCCCCTCCCCCCCATCCCCCAAGCCCCACTCCTCTTATACCCTGTCCCCCCCGGAGCGCTGCTTACCTGAGCCGCTCTGGTGATACTCAGGTCCTTCATCACCTCAGGCGGCTGCTGCCACACACAGATAGTGACACACACACACAGTAACACACACAGTGACAGTGACACACACACACACACAGAGACAGTGAGACACACAGAGACAGTGAGACACACACACACAGACAGTGACACACACACACACACGCAGTGACACACACACAGTGACACACAGTGACACACACACAATAAGCCCACCTCTGCAAACACACTCAAAAATAAGGCCTTTCCCCCCTTGGGGTGGGTAAGGTGTCTGGGAGGGGCTATAAGGGGGCATGTGGGTTACCTGGGGCCCGTGGATGGGCTGCTGGAGCTGCATAGGTAGCCAGTGCAGATGAGACTGGCAGGGGCGGAGCCTAAAGGGAGGGACACAGGGGCGGAGCCTAAGGAGCCCGGCATTACTGGAGGAGAGAAGGGAGGGGGGCAGTGCTGAGGGAAGGGGAGGCCCGGCATTACTGGAGGAGAGAAGGGAGGGGGGGCAGTGCTGAGGGAAGGGGAGGCCCGGCATTACTGGAGGAGAGAAGGGAGAGGTGCAGTGCTGAGGGAAGGGGAGGCCCGGCATTACTGGAGGAGAGAAGGGAGGGGGGCGGTGCTGAGGGAAGGGGAGGCCCGGCATTACTGGAGGAGATAAGGGAGGGGGGCGGTGCTGAGGGAAGGGGAGGCCCGGCATTACTGGAGGAGAGAAGGGAGGGGGGCAGTGCTGAGGGAAGGGGAGGCCCGGCATTACTGGAAAAGAGAAGGGAGGGGGGCGGTGCTGAGGGAAGGGGAGGCCCGGCATTACTGGAGGAGAGAAGGGAGGGGGGCGGTGCTGAGGGAAGGGGAGGCCCGGCATTACTGGAGGAGATAAGGGAGGGGGGCAGTGCTGAGGGAAGGGGAGGCCCGGCATTACTGGAGGAGAGAAGGGAGGGGGGCGGTGCTGAGGGAAGAGGAGGCCCGGCAATACTGGAGGAGAGAAGGGAGGGGGGCAGTGCTGAGGGAAGGGGAGGCCCGGCATTACTGGAGGAGAGAAGGGAGGGGGGCAGTGCTGAGGGAAGGGGAGGGCCCGGCATTACTGGAGGAGAGAAGGGAGGGGGGCAGTGCTGAGGGAAGGGGAGGCCCGGCTTGCACCCTACACTTGCTCCATGTATGAATAGGTGGGCCAAAAAACAAATCTTGGCAGAGTGACAGCACGGGCAGCCAATCAGGAGAGGGGGAGTTTT
Organism: Ascaphus truei; assembly: GCF_040206685.1. Taxonomy (NCBI): domain Eukaryota; kingdom Metazoa; phylum Chordata; class Amphibia; order Anura; family Ascaphidae; genus Ascaphus; species Ascaphus truei. The sequence goes on along the minus strand of NW_027454998.1, from coordinate 40,606 downwards.
TTTTGTTTAAACCATTCTTGCAGGCTTGCTTCCCGGGGGCCGGACCAAATGATTTTCGCGGGCCGGACGTTCCCCACCCCTGCTTTATAGGAACAAATACTCCCTAACCCCATGATGTTCGGTGCTCTAAAAAGTGTATATGTAGATATGGGTCAAATGCTGCACCTTGGTATACTTTGAAACTTGGTGGAAAAAAGAAAGAAAGTGATCCCACTGCAATCAATATATGAAGCGTTGAATATATAATTGAAGCAACAATTATGCAGACTTATAAACCTTAGGGGGGGGGGGCCGTTGTGCAGGGGTTCGTAAGGAGACAGGATGAGAAGCTTTGTTTAGAAACTCCTCTCCTGTACTCACGTATAAGCCAACCGATGCCTGCTGCCCTTAACCCGCCTGGTGTCTTCACTGCTTGCTCCGTTGAACTCCCGGCATTACTCCACGTGTGCGGCGCCTCCGAATGACGTCATCGCCGTCGCCAGCCTGGTGAGTCCGGGAAGATTACACAGGACGCATCACGAATGCCGGCTAACCCCGTGACTGCAAGGGGAGGGGGTATCGTGGCGTCTGCTCCGTAGTGCAGGGGATCCTTAGCGCGCCCCAGCCGTGAGGGTAGAATCAGCAAAATTGAAGAAAACTTCGGCGGTCACTGCAAACGAAGGAACTCAGCCATAGATGAATTAAAATCAATATTTATTCAAATCTTGGTGCTGGACATCACAGAGATTCACCTTCTCTGACGCGTTTCATTCCGTTAGGAACTTTATCAAAGTAAAGATAAAGTTCCTAACGGAATGAAACGCTTCAATTTTGCCCTCATGCAGTAAGCAGCGATAAGACACTTATCACCAGCTTATCGCCAAAAAAGCCTACAGCGATTCAGTAAGCCCAGAGAAGCTGGCGATAAGAGCAAAAATTACAGGTTTTTTTGCCAAAAAAGAAATAAATAAATAAAAATTACAAATCGGCAGACGCGCGGTGATAAGCCACTTTTCGGCACTGATCGCCAGTTTTTCAAACACGCTCAATTCTATAAGCCCTGATCAGCTTATTGCGGCTGATCGCCACTTTAAAATTGCTGTTTCTTCTCCAAATTGTCCCACCACAAAAGTTGGCAAGAAGGTGGGGTGAAGCTGCGATGAAAATAAAATGCATGTGTCCCAGAGCTGATATCCATTAATATCAGCACCAGAGACCCCCGGCATGAATCCCATGCATAAAAAATGCATTTACAGGCAACTTCATTACCGCCAAGGCAATGAAGGGGTTATATACCCGTGCCAGGCTTATTGCGGGTAGCGGGGGTGGGTGAAGGTGGTATTTGGCCCTGGGTGGGTATTTAGGCCTTGCCAGGGGGTTGCGGGATGACTTAACCTCTTCTTTACCTTAGCAGATAATACCGCTAAGGTAATGAAGGGGTTAATCCCTCCCGCTACCCCCCCACCCGGTAGGCCTAAACACACTTCCTTGGGGCCAATACCCCATTCACCCACCCCCACTACCCACAATAAACAAAAATACACATAACAGCCTCACTATCCACTCCTAGGTCCCTAATAAACCATTACAATATTCATAAAACCATTATTTTTTTTACACACAGGATTAATACCGCAGTCCAGCAGGGGTCCCCGGTGGTCCAGATGGGTGTCCGCAGGTTCCACAGTTCACTCTGGGGGGTGCCCACCGGTGTCTGGGGGACTTCGGGTTGTCCCCGCTAGGCTCCGTGGGCCTCCAGGTGGTCCCCGCGGGTGTCCGTGGGCACCAATGGCATCCACGCGGTTGTCTGGGAGCTTTCAGGTGGTTCCCACAGGTGTCTAGGGGCCCTCGGGTGGTTCCCACAGGTGTCTAGGGGCCCTCGGGTGGTTCCCACGGGTGTCTGGGGGGCCCTCGGGTGGCTGGGGCCCCCACAGCTGTGGGGCCACCAGTTCTTCCCCGCAGGTGTCCTTCGTGGGTCCTCAGGTGGTCCCTGTGGGAGTCTGGGGGTCCTTGGGTTGTCCCCGTGGGTCCCCGCTGGCCTGCTGTACCAATCCTGTATTTAAAAAAACAAAAACATGGCCTACATTTACATCAATACAGCTCCCCCCACCCCACCAAACACATACAGTGCAGTAATGGGCAAAATAACTATTATCCAGACACGTGGTCATCTCTCCATCTTTACTATACAGACTTGCACAGACGATAGTTGCGAGCTGTGACTCCCAGACAGGCAGAAAGCTGCAGTGATACCCAGGGGGAGGGGGAGAGACCTCTGATTGCTTCCTCCTCTCCTGCAGCATCTCGCCCAGTGTATCATCCCATACAGGAGTCACAGCATGGGGGGGGGATCCCATCCTATATGGCAGAGGAAGGATAGCAGTGCCTGTCCTACCCCTCCTTGTCACATGGGATTAGGGCTATGTTATTGAGTGAAGGGTTGTATGTTTGTATTAGTAGGGACAAGCAAGGCCGGAGCCAGGTGGGTTTCTCCTGCCTCTGTCCTCCCTGTCTCCTGACCCTTCCTGTAGCCGGACATACAGAATATGGATAACAGAAGGGGAAATAAAACTAAGAGGAGCCGGCAGGAGAAGGCCGTGTCATATCTATTCTTATTAAATAGTATTCTTCCCGAGCTGCACTCAGACCTCTCTCCCACACACCCACAGGACAGCCCACTAAATAGACACAGCCCCGCCCCCTATGATGTCAGCAGGACCTCCTCTCTGTCTAGGCCTGCACAGAGCCAGGGGCCTGCCTCTATCACAGAGGCGGGGCTTGGTGAGGGGGAAAAACCCATGGTCACTACTGGCGCCTGCCCTTACCAGGGCTTACTCCAGTAGTAGAAGGATAGGGTGACCAGATTTACAAAAGTAAAAACCGGGACACATTATAAAAATTTTTTATAAAACAAATGATATCACCAACTGCGCCCTTTCTCCTTTGTCTCTACCCCGCTCTGTCCCCCCTTCTCTCACACACACCCCTTTCGCTCTCCCTCCCCCCATATTCCTCTATTCTCGTTCTCCCCACCCCTACATTCTCATTCCACACTTCCCTGTCTCTCGCCCCCCTCCCCCCACTCTCTCTACCCCCATTCTCTCTCTCTCTCTCCCGCCCCTCATTCGCTCTCTCTCCCCCCATTCTCTCTCCCTCCCCTCATTCTCTCTCTCTCCCCCCATTCTCTCTCCTCCCCTCTCTCTCACCCCTCTCTCCCCCCTCTCCTTTCTCTCTCCTCTCCTCTCCCCTCCCTCTCATTCTGTGTCTCTCCTCCATTTTCTGTCTCTCTCTCTCCCCCCCATTCTCTGTGTCTCTCTCTCTACCCCATTCTCTGTGCCTTTCCCCCCCTCATTCTCTCTCTCTCTCCCCCCCATTCTCTCTCCCTCCCCTCATTCTCTCTCTCTCCCCCCATTCTCTCTCTCTCCCCCCATTCTCTCTCCTCCCCTCTCTCACCCCTCTCTCCTCCCCTCTCTCTCTCTTCTCCTCTCTTCCCCCCACATTCTCTCGCTCTCTCCCCCCTCTCCTTTCTCTCTCCTCCCCTCTCCCCTCCCTCTCATTCTCTCTCTCTCCCCCCCATTTTCTGTCTCTCTCCCCCCCATTCTCTGTGTCTCTCTCTCTACCCCATTCTCTGTGCCTTTCCCCCCCCCCCCATTCTCTGTCTCTCTCTCCCCTCCCATTCTCTGTCTGTCTATCTCTCCCCTCCATTCTCTGTGTCTTCCCCCATTCTCTGTGTCTCCCCCCCATTCTCTCGCTTTCTCTCCCTCTCCCCCATTCTCTCCCTCCCTCTCCTCTCCCCCATTCTCTCCCTCCCTCTCCTCTCCCCCATTCTCTGTCTCTCCTCCATTTTCTGTCTCTCTCCCCCCCATTCTCTGTCTCTCTCCTCCCCCCATTCTCTGTCTGTCTCTCTCTCTCTCCCCCCATTCTCTGTCTGTCTCTCTCTCTCTCCCCCCCCATTCTCTGTCTGTCTCTCTCTCTCTCCCCCCCATTCTCTGTCTCTCTCTCCCCCCCATTCTCTGTCTCTCTCCCCTCCCCCATTCTCTGTCTCTCTCTCTCCCCTCCATTCTGTCTCTCTCCCCCATTCTCTGTGTCTTCTCCAATTCTGTGAAACCCCCCATTCTCTCTCTCCTCCCCCATTCTCTCTCTCTCTCCTCCCCCCATGCTCTCTTCCCATTCTGTCCCCCCTCCCTTCCCCCCATTCCATCTCTCTCTCCCATTCTCTCTCCCCCCATTCTCTCTCTCCCCCCCCCATTCTCTCTCTCTTCCCCCCATTCTCTCTCCCCCATTTTCTCTCCCCCCCATTCTCTCTCTTCACCCCCTCTCCCCCCCCATTCTCAGCTCTCTCTCCCCCCCCCATTCTCGTCTCTCTCCCCCCCCCATTCTCGGCTCTCTGTCCCCCCATTCTCTCTCTCTCCTCCCCCATCTCTCTTTCTACCCTCCATGCTCTCCCCCCCCATTCTGTCTCTCTCCCTCCACCCCCTATTCTTGTCTCTCTCTCCCCTCCATTCTCTGTCTGTCTCTCTCTCCCCCATTTCTTTGTCTCTCTCTCCCCTCCTTTCTCTGTCTCTCCTCCATTCTCTGTCTCTCTCCCCCCATTCTTGTGTCTCTCTCTCCCCCCCCCACTCTGTGCCCCTCTTCCCATGCTGTGCCCCTCTCCCGATGCTGTGCTTCTCTCCCCACACTGTCTCTCCCCATCCTGTGCCTGTGCCTCTCTCTGTCTCTCTCCATGCTGTGCTTGTGCCACTCTCTCTGTCTCTCTCTCTCTCTGCCTCTCCCCATGCTGTGCCTCTCTCTCCCCCCGCCCCCCCCCCCCCCCATTGTGTGAGTGTGTTTGTGTCCCCATTCTGGACCATACCTGCATGGGTGGGGGAAGCCATATTGAGCCCTGGCAGCAGACACCGGAAGTTCTCACTGACACTTCCGGGTCTCACTGCTAGGCTCCGCAGTTTAGTCCCGGCCCCTGCTCCTCCTCCATGCATTGTCTGCTCTCTGCTGCCCCCCCTGCTCTGATGGTCAAAAGCGGAACAACCACAAAAACCGGAACATTTTACAGCATGCAGGGCAGCCGGGCAGACTAAAAAACCGGGACAGAGGTTAAAAAAACGGGACAGGGGTTAAAAAAACGGGACTGTCCCAGCTAAACCGGGACACCTGGTCACCCTATAGAAGGATAAGTAGCCCGTTCTGCTTACAGGGGGCTACATACAAATAACAGATCATGGGAATAAGTGCTTCAGACAAAAAGTTACATTTCGGAAGAGTCCCTGCTCCGAAGAGCTTACAATCTAATTGTTAGGAAGAATGTACAGAGACAGTAGGAGGGCGTTCTGGTAAGTGCGTCTGCATGGGGCCGAGCTTCATGTATCGTGTGTATAGTATTAGCCACGGGGCTACTCATATGCTTCTTTAAGCCGGTGCGCCTTAAGGTGGCTCTTAAAGGTCATCCCAGAGTGTGGGGCAGTCAGTGAGAAAGGGTTAAGGCGGGAGAGGGCTTTACATACAAAGGGGGTACAACGCAAGAGTCAGGATGGTGCATAGGAAGAAAATAGGGCTGAGATGTGAGGAGGGGCAGAGGAGTGTAAAGCTTTAAAAGTGAGGAGGGAATTGAGTGTGAGATGCGGGATGTGACAGGAAGCCAGGAGAGGGGTTTCAGGAGGGGAGACGCTGAGACAGATTTAAGAAAGAGTGCAGGGGCGCGGTTTGGAGCCTGACAGGGAGGAGCCTGACAGGGATAGTCGGGTTTGTCTGAAGCTCCCTAAGATATACATTTGACTGAGTAATACCAGCCCAAATTCGGACAAAATAATAAATAATTATTTGCTCGGGCCTCCTCCCACCGGGTGATCCCACCCCGTGTCCAGTGACCCCACACAATGTCCCTTTAAATGATATGGATGTGTGTGTGACTGCGCAGCCACTAGTCCCGTGTGAGTACTCTGTTGGTGCACTTGTTGTTACTGGTTACCTGCCGAGCGCTCCAGTGCTCGGGCCTGCAATGGCTTCACAAAGGATCAGACGAGCTCCCACATGACATCCAGGATCCACCCGCGTGGTGATCCGTCAGGGGCGATCCCACCCTGAAGATAGTCCAGCTCTCTTTAATGGCGGAGACTTGAACCCAAGTCTCTCCGCAGGAAACGCAGCGTCCGCTGTGTCCCCAACTATCAAACAGCTAATGGGGCAGGGTCCCTAACCTAGGGCCTGTCCCTATAGCACTCAGCTACTGGTGACTCAGGGCTATCTGGGGCCTGGGGGGATGCTGGCCTAGTCCTCCTTCCCTTAGCTGCTCCGGTCACCAACTGTCACCAACTGCCAGCCCGCGAAATGTATCAATCTCCCTGCAGGGACATGCTGCCGCCCTATTGGCTCCTTTGGGTCCTGTGACTCTGTCCCTGTGCACCCTGGGGGCTGACTGCCCTGTGAGTACCCGAAGGGGCTCTGAGCCCTGACAGGGGACCTGGCTACACTTGCGATCGCGGGCTATTCGTGCCCCCCTGCCGGACCACCCTTGGGTTGGGTCTGGGGACGAGGAGGCAAACACCACGGGAGCAGAATAAAAGTGAGTGTCGAAAAAGGCAGTGACATTGCGGGACCACCGAGCTCCCAGTACCTCCTAACACACGCGGCCGATCCTACAAAATGGCCGCTGGGCACCAATAAAGAAGATAAGAGCTAGCGGCTATAGGCGGAGCGGTCTACGGCTATCTGCGCCACCGGGGCTTTCAGACTTGCCTCCCATCTAAGGGCTGGGACTGTCGGCGGGGGGGGTTTGATGTGCAAGGGGGGGGTTGATGTGCAAGGGAATAGGGGGTTGATGTGCAAGGGAAGGGGGGGGGTTGATGTGCATGGGGGGGTTGATGTGCAAGGAAAGGGGGGGTTGATGTGCAAGAGGGGGTGGTTGATGTGCAAGGGAAGAGGGGGTTGATGTGCAAGGGAAGGGGGGTTGATGTGGAAGGGGGGGGTTGATGTGCAAGGGAAGGAGGGTGGTTGATGTGCAAGGGGGGGTTGATGTGCAAGGGAAGGGGGTGGTTGATGTGCAAGGGGGGGTGATGTGCAAGGGAAGGGGGGGGTTGATGTGCAAGGGGGGGGTGGTTGATGTGCAAGGGAAGGGGGGTTGATGTGCAAGGGGGGGTTGATGTGCAAGGGAAGGGGCGGTTGATGTGCAAGGGGGGGGTGGTTGATGTGCAAGGGAAGAGGGGGTTGATGTGCAAGGGAAGGGGGGTTGATGTGGAAGGGGGGGTTGATGTGCAAGGGAAGGGGGGTGGTTGATGTGCAAGGGGGGGTTGATGTGGAAGGAGGGGTTGATGTGCAAGGGGGGGTGATGTGCAAGGGAAGGGGGGGTTGATGTGCAAGGGAAGGGGCGGTTGATGTGCAAGGGGGGTGGTTGATGTGCAAGGGAAGAGGGGGTTGATGTGCAAGGGAAGGGGGGTTGATGTGGAAGGGGGGGTTGATGTGCAAGGGAAGGGGGGTGGTTGATGTGCAAGGGGGGGTTGATGTGGAAGGAGTTGATGTGCAAGGGAAGGGGGGTGGTTGATGTGCAAGGGGGGTTGATGTGGAAGGAGGGGTTGATGTGCAAGGGAAGGGGGGTGGTTGATGTGCAAGGGGGGTGATATGCAAGGGAAGGGGGGTGGTTGATGTGCAAGGGGGGGTTGATGTTCAAGGGGGGTTGATGTGCAAGGGGGGGTGATGTGCAAGGGGGGGGGGGGTTGATGTGCAAGGGGGGGTTGATGTGCAAGGGGGGTGATATGCAAGGGAAGGGGGGGTGGTTGATGTGCAAGGGGGGGTTGATGTGAAAGGGGGGGTTGATGTGAAAGGGAAGGGGGGGTTGATGTGCAAGGGGGGGGTGATGTGCAAGGGGGGGGGGTTGATGTGCAAGGGGGGGTTGATGTGCAAGGGGGGTTGATGTGCAAGGGAAGGGGGGGTTGATGTGCAAGGGGGGTGGTTGATGTGCAAGGGAAGAGGGGGTTGATGTGCAAGGGAAGGGGGGTTCTTGTGGAAGGGGGGGTTGATGTGCAAGGGAAGGGGGGTGGTTGATGTGCAAGGGGGGTTGATGTGGAAGGAGGGGTTGATGTGCAAGGGAAGGGGGGTGGTTGATGTGCAAGGGGGGATGATGTGCAAGGGAAGGGGGGTTGATGTGCAAGGGGGGGTTGATGTGCAAGGGAAGGGGGGTTGATGTGCAAGGGAAGGGGGGTTGATGTGCAAGGGGGGTGATATGCAAGGGAAGGGGGGTGGTTGATGTGCAAGGGGGGGTTGATGTTCAAGGGGAGGTTGATGTGAAAGGGAAGGGGGGGTTGATGTGCAAGGGGGGGTTGATGTGCAAGGGAAGGGGGGTGGTTGATGTGCAAGGGGGGGTTGATGTTCAAGGGGGGGTGATGTGCAAGGGAACAGGGGGTTGATGTGCAAGGAAGGGGGTGATGTGCAAGGGAAGGGGGTGGTTGATGTGCAAGGGGGGGTGATGTGCAAGGGAAGGGGGGGTTGATGTGCAAGGGGGGGGTGGTTGATGTGCAAGGGAAGGGGGGTTGATGTGCAAGGGAAGGGGCGGTTGATGTGCAAGGGAAGAGGGGGTTGATGTGCAAGGGAAGGGGGGTTGATGTGGAAGGGGGGGTTGATGTGCAAGGGAAGGGGGGTGGTTGATGTGCAAGGGGGGGTTGATGTGGAAGGAGGGGTTGATGTGCAAGGGGGGGTGATGTGCAAGGGAAGGGGGGGTTGATGTGCAAGGGGGGGTTGATGTGCAAGGGAAGGGGCGGTTGATGTGCAAGGGGGGTGGTTGATGTGCAAGGGAAGAGGGGGTTGATGTGCAAGGGAAGGGGGGTTGATGTGGAAGGGGGGGTTGATGTGCAAGGGAAGGGGGGTGGTTGATGTGCAAGGGGGGGTTGATGTGGAAGGAGGAGTTGATGTGCAAGGGAAGGGCGGGTTGATGTGCAAGGGAAGGGGGGGTTGATGTGCAAGGGAAGGGGGGTTGATGTGGAAGGGGGGGTTGATGTGCAAGGGAAGGGGGGTGGTTGATGTGCAAGGGGGGGTTGATGTGGAAGGAGGAGTTGATGTGCAAGGGAAGGGGGGTGGTTGATGTGCAAGGGGGGTTGATGTGGAAGGAGGGGTTGATGTGCAAGGGAAGGGGGGTGGTTGATGTGCAAGGGGGGGTTGATGTGGAAGGAGGAGTTGATGTGCAAGGGAAGGGGGGTGGTTGATGTGCAAGGGGGGTTGATGTGGAAGGAGGGGTTGATGTGCAAGGGAAGGGGGGTGGTTGATGTGCAAGGGGGGTGATATGCAAGGGAAGGGGGGTGGTTGATGTGCAAGGGGGGTTGATGTGCAAGGGGGGGTGATGTGCAAGGGGGTGATATGCAAGGGAAGGGGGGTGGTTGATGTGCAAGGGGGGGTTGATGTGAAAGGGAAGGGGGGGTTGATGTGAAAGGGAAGGGGGGGTTGATGTGCAAGGGGGGGGTGATGTGCAAGGGGGGGGGGTTGATGTGCAAGGGGGGGTTGATGTGCAAGGGAAGGGGGGGTTGATGTGCAAGGGGGGTGGTTGATGTGCAAGGGAAGAGGGGGTTGATGTGCAAGGGAAGGGGGGTTCATGTGGAAGGGGGGGTTGATGTGCAAGGGAAGGGGGGTGGTTGATGTGCAAGGGGGGTTGATGTGGAAGGAGGGGTTGATGTGCAAGGGAAGGGGGGTGGTTGATGTGCAAGGGGGGATGATGTGCAAGGGAAGGGGGTTGATGTGCAAGGGGGGGTTGATGTGCAAGGGAAGGGGGGTTGATGTGCAAGGGAAGGGGGGTTGATGTGCAAGGGGGGTGATATGCAAGGGAAGGGGGGTGGTTGATGTGCAAGGGGGGTTGATGTTCAAGGGGAGGTTGATGTGAAAGGGAAGGGGGGGTTGATGTGCAAGGGGGGGTTGATGTGCAAGGGGGGTGATATGCAAGGGAAGGGGGGTGGTTGATGTGCAAGGGGGGGTTGATGTGGAAGGAGGGGTTGATGTGCAAGGGGGGGTGATGTGCAAGGGAAGGGGGGGTTGATGTGGAAGGGGGGGTTGATGTGCAAGGGAAGGGGGGTGGTTGATGTGCAAGGGGGGGTTGATGTGGAAGGAGGGGTTAATGTGCAAGGGGGGGTGATGTGCAAGGGAAGGGGGGGTTGATGTGCAAGGGGGGGTTGATGTGCAAGGGAAGGGGCGGTTGATGTGCAAGGGGGGTGGTTGATGTGCAAGGGAAGAGGGGGTTGATGTGCAAGGGAAGGGGGGTTGATGTGGAAGGGGGGGTTGATGTGCAAGGGAAGGGGGGTGGTTGATGTGCAAGGGGGGGTTGATGTGGAAGGAGGAGTTGATGTGCAAGGGAAGGGGCGGTTGATGTGCAAGGGGGGTGGTTGATGTGCAAGGGAAGAGGGGGTTGATGTGCAAGGGAAGGGGGGTTGATGTGGAAGGGGGGGTTGATGTGCAAGGGAAGGGGGGTGGTTGATGTGCAAGGGGGGGTTGATGTGGAAGGAGGAGTTGATGTGCAAGGGAAGGGGGGTGGTTGATGTGCAAGGGGGGTTGATGTGGAAGGAGGGGTTGATGTGCAAGGGAAGGGGGGTGGTTGATGTGCAAGGGGGGTGATATGCAAGGGAAGGGGGGTGGTTGATGTGCAAGGGGGGGTTGATGTTCAAGGGGGGTTGATGTGCAAGGGGGGTGATATGCAAGGGAAGGGGGGTGGTTGATGTGCAAGGGGGGGTTGATGTGAAAGGGAAGGGGGGGTTGATGTGAAAGGGAAGGGGGGGTTGATGTGCAAGGGGGGGGTGATGTGCAAGGGGGGGGGTTGATGTGCAAGGGGGGGTTGATGTGCAAGGGAAGGGGGGGTTGATGTGCAAGGGGGGTGGTTGATGTGCAAGGGAAGAGGGGGTTGATGTGCAAGGGAAGGGGGGTTCATGTGGAAGGGGGGGTTGATGTGCAAGGGAAGGGGGGTGGTTGATGTGCAAGGGGGGTTGATGTGGAAGGAGGGGTTGATGTGCAAGGGAAGGGGGGTGGTTGATGTGCAAGGGGGGATGATGTGCAAGGGAAGGGGGGTTGATGTGCAAGGGAAGGGGGTTGATGTGCAAGGGGGGGTTGATGTGCAAGGGAAGGGGGGTTGATGTGCAAGGGAAGGGGGGTTGATGTGCAAGGGGATATGCAAGGGAAGGGGGGGGGTGGTTGATGTGCAAGGGGGGGGTTGATGTTCAAGGGGAGGTTGATGTGAAAGGGAAGGGGGGGTTGATGTGCAAGGGGGGGTTGATGTGCAAGGGGGGTGATATGCAAGGGAAGGGGGGTGGTTGATGTGCAAGGGGGGGTTGATGTTCAAGGGGGGGGGTGATGTGAGGTGCAGGGGGGGGGATGTGAAGGGGGCACCCAGATAGGCACTTGTCCCTCTTTGTTGGAAGTGCTGCTGTTATTCTCCTTTCTGGAGTCAGTCCTTGAGCTCAGGACCCAGCATGGGCACCTGTTTAAGGGCTGTAGCAGGGCAGAGGAGTCCATGGGGGACACGTCTGGTGAGGGGAACTGCTGAGACCTGAGTGTGTCTGGACTCAAATACCCTGAGTGGGCAGAGGCAGAGTGAGACAGCCCAGGGTACAGCATGGGCAAGGTTCCTGGATACCAGCACTTTTCCAGCATGGGGAAGTAGGCAGAGGCAGAGGGTGGTATTAGGTAAAAGGGAAGGCAGACAGGGGGGTGAGGCTGGTAAGAACTCATTGCCGGTGGGTCGCTGCTGCTGAATCGGGCCTCCTCGGTGGCCTCCATTCTGGGTCTTTTTGTCGGTGTCTCCTCTTTCATTTAACTTTTGTCATCTTTGTACAGAACTCTGTAAATTGTTAGCTTCATTACAACATTCATATGTTATTTTCCCCCTTTGTTATAGTACCTGCAGTTGACCATCCAGGCCCTCCAAGAAGATCTTCGAACTCAGAGGGACCTTAACCACCTTCTACATCAACGTGACGTCCAAAGCCATCAATTCCAGATTGTCCACTTGTAGTGTATAATGGCATTGTCTAAAGAGCTCTGCATGTTTTTTTTATTGGATAATGTGTATCTCAGAAGTTAACTTTTGGGTGGCAGGGACAACAAATGTCCATGATATAAATGTCCAGCGTGAGACACTTGGAGAATTTGCAACCTTATATCCCATGCTTCGCTTGCATGCACGTAAATTCTTTGAATACAGTATATGTGAATGTCTATAACAACATTTGATTATATTGTTAAAAAAATTGAGGGAAAAATTACTCCTGTTCAGACTAATTTATCGATGGCAAGCATATTCGAATAAAACTCCCAGCAAAGTCAGGGTCAATGTTCTACAATTACTGTACAAACATTTTCTTTCGATAGTTTTGCAAGCTGTTGCTGATGCCAAATGTCGTTTTATTGCGATTGACGTCGGAGTATATGGGAAGCAAAGCGATGGTGGTGTGTTCAGAGCATCCTCACCGCTCAAGTTAATCGAACAAAAAAAAACTTGTGTTTCCAGCTGACAAAACATTGCCATCAAGTAACCGGGACAAGATGCCTCATGTACTCGTAGCAGATGAGGCCTACCCGTTGCTGAAGTACCTCATGAAGCGTATCCTAGAAAATCGTTATCAAAAGAGGCCGAAATTTACAACTACAGACTATCTAGGGCTCAACGTTGTGTTGAATGTGCATTCGGTATCATGTCAGGAAAATGGAGAATACTCTTAAAATCTATAGAAACATCTGTGCCAAATGCCAAACATATTGGGAAATGTGTCACTGTACTTCACAATGTGGTCATCGATTTAGAAGGGTCTGTTGATTCTTCTGTTATCGATTCTGAAGATGTAATTACTTGTTCTCTCCGTCGAAATAAAGCTAATAATGTAACAGGGAAAATGGCAAAATGTATCCGAGATTCGTTCAAAGATTACTTCAATGCCGAGGGAGCAGTGCCATGGCAAAATGATGTGTAATAAAATACATTTCCATGTGAAAGTCAGGGAGGGGGGGCGTGAAAGGCATGGAGGGGGGGCGTGAAAGGCAGGGAGGGGGGGCGTGAAAGGCAAGGAGGGGGGTGGGGGCGTGAAAGGCAGGGAGGGGGGTGGGGGCGTGAAAGGCAGGGAGGGGGGTGGGGGCGTGAAAGGCAGGGAGGGGGGGGGACGGGTGCGTTAAAGGCAGGGAGGGGACGGGGCGTGAAAGGCATGGAGGGGGGGCGTGAAAGGCAGGGAGGGGGGGCGTGAAAGGCAAGGAGGGGGGTGGGGGCGTGAAAGGCAGGGAGGGGGGTGGGGGCGTGAAAGGCAGGGAGGGGGGTGGGGGCGTGAAAGCCAGGGAGGGGGTGGGGGCGTGAAAGGCAGGGAGGGGGTGGGGGCGTGAAAGGGAGGGGGGTGGGGGCGTGAAAGGCAGGGAGGGGGGGGACGGGTGCGTTAAAGGCAGGGAGGGGACGGGGCGTGAAAGGCAGGGAGGGGACGGGGGCGTGAAATGCAGGGAGGGGGGGGCGTTAAAGGCAGGGAGGGGACGGGGGCGATAAAGGCAGGCAGGGGACGGGGGCGTAAAAGGCAGGGAGGGGATGGGGGCGTGAAAGGCAGGGAGGGGACGGGGGCGTGAAAGGCAGGGAGGGGACGGGGCGTGAAAGGCAGGGAGGGGGGCGTGAAAGGCGGGGAGGGGGCGTGAAAGGCAGGGAGGGGGGCGTGAAAGGCAGGGAGGGGACGGGGGGCGTGAAAAGAAGGGAGGGGGGTGGGGGCGTGAAAGGCAGGGTGGGGGGTGGAAAAGCAGGGAGGGGGTGGGGGCGTGAAAGGCAGGGAAGGGGATGGAAAGGCAGGGAGGGGGCGTGAAAGGCAGGAGGGGGGTGGGGGTGGAAAGGCAGGGAGGGGGGTGGAAAGGCAGGGAGGGGGGTAGGGGCGTGAAAGGCAGGGAGGGGGGTAGGGGCGTGAAAGGCAGGGAGGGGGGTGGAAAGGCAGGGAGGGGGGTAGGGGCGTGAAAGGCAGGGAGGGGGGTGGGGGCGTGAAAGGGAGGGGGGTGGGGGCGTGAAAGGGAGGGGGGTGGGGGTGTGAAAGGCAGGGAGGGGGGTGGGGGGCGTGAAAGGCAGGGAGGGGGTGGGGGTGTGAAAGGCAGGGAGGGGGGTGGGGGCGTGAAAGGCAGGGAGGGGGGTAGGGGTGGAAAGGCAGGGAGGGGGTATGGGCGTGAAAGGCAGGGAGGGGGGTGGAAATGCAGGGAGGGGGGTGGGGGCGTGAAAGGCAGGGAGGGGGGTGGGGGCGTGAAAGGCAGGGAGGGGGGTGGGGGCGTGAAAGACAGGGAGGGGGTGGGGGCGTGAAAGGCAGGGAGGGGGGTGGGGGCGTGAAAGGCAGGGTGGGGGCGTGAAAGGCAGGGTGGGGGCGTGAAAGGCAGGGTGGGGCGTGAAAGGCAGGGAGGGGATGGGGGGGCGTGAAAGGCAGGGAGGGGAGGTGTGAAAGGCAGGGAGGGGGCGTGAAAGGCAGGGGGGCGTGAAAGGCAGGGGGGCGTGAAAGGCAGGGGGGCGTGAAAGGCAGGGGGGGGCGTGAAAGGCAGGAGGGGCGTGAAAGGCAGGGGGGTCGTGAAAGGCGGGGAGGGGGGGCAGGAAAGGCGGGGAGGGGGGGCGTGAAAAGCGGGGAGGGAGGGGGCGTGAAAGTCGGGGAGGGGGGCCGTGAAAGGCGGGGAGGGGGGTGTGAAAAGCGGGGAGGGGGGTGGGGGCGTGAAAGGCAGGGAGGGAGGTGGGGGGCGTGAAAGGCAGGGAGGGGCAGCGTGAAAGGCAGGGAGGGGGGCGTGAAAGGCAGGGAGGGGGGCGTGAAAGGCAGGGAGGGGGGCATGAAAGACAGGGAGGGGGGGCGTGAAAGGCAGAGAGGGGGGGTGTAAAAGGCAGGGAGAGGGGGTGTGAAAGGGAGGGAGGGTGTTGGGGGCGTAAAAGGCAGGGAGGGGCGTGGGGGCGTGAAAGGCAGGGAGGGGCGTGGGGGCGTGAAAGGCAGGGAGGGGGGGCATGAAAGGCAGTGAGGGGGGGTCTGAAAGGCAGGGAGTGGGGGGGGGGGCGTGAAAGGCAGGGAGGGGGGGCGTGAAAGCCAGGGAGGGGACGGGGCATGAAAGCCAGGGAGGGGATGGGGGCGTGAAAGCCAGGGAGGGGACGGGGGCGTGAAAGGCAGGGAGGGGACGGGGCGTGAAAGGCAGGGAGGGGGGGTGGTGGCGTGAAAGGCAGGGAGGTGGATGGGGGCGTGAAAGGCAGGGATGGGGCGTGATAGGCAGGGAGGTGGCGTGAAAGGCAGGGAGGGGGCGTGAAAGGCAGGGAGGGGGCGTGAAAGGCGGGAGGGGGCGTGAAAGGTAGGGAGGGGGGCGTGAAAGGCAGGGAGGGGGCGTGAAAGGCAGGGAGAGGGTGGGAAAGGCAGGGAGGGGGGCGTGAAAGGCAGGGAGGTGGGTGGGGGCGTGAAATGCAGGGAGGGGGGCGTGAAAGGCAGGGAGAGGGCGTGAAAGGCGTGGAGGGGGCGTGAAAGGCAGGGAGGTGGGCGTGAAAGGCAGGGAGGGGGGCGTGAAAGGCAGGGAGGGGGGCGTGAAAGGCAGGGAGGGGGGCGTGAAAGGCAGGGAGGGGGGTGGAAAGACAGGGAGGGGGGTGAGGGCGTAAAAGGCAGGGAGGGGTGGCGTGAAAGGCAGGGAGGGGGCGTGAAAGGCAGGGAGGGGGCGGGAAAGGAAGGGAGGGGGGCGTGAAAGGCAGGGAGGGGGCGTGAAAGGCAGGGAGGTGGGCGTGAAAGGCAGGGAGGTGGGTGGGGGCGTGAAATGCAGGGAGGGGGGCGTGAAAGGCAGGGAGAGGGCGTGAAAGGCAGGGAGGGGGCGTGAAAGGCAGGGAGGTGGGCGTGAAAGGCAGGGAGGGGGGCGTGAAAGGCAGGGAGGGGGGCGTGAAAGGCAGGGAGGGGGGCGTTAAAGGCAGGGAGGGGGGTGGAAAGGCAGGGAGGGGGCTTAAAGTCAGGGAGGAGGGTGGAAAGACAGGGAGGGGGGTGGGGGCGTGAAAGGCAGGGAGGGGGCGGGAAAGGCAGGGAGGGGGGCGTGAAAGGCAGGGAGGGGGCGTGAAAGGCAGGGAGGGGGCGTGAAAGGCAGGGAGGGGGGCGTGAAAGGCAGGGAGGTGGGTGGGGGCGTGAAATGCAGGGAGGGGGGCGTGAAAGGCAGGGAGAGGGCGTGAAAGGCAGGGAGGGGGCGTGAAAGGCAGGGAGGTGGGCGTGAAAGGCAGGGAGGGGGGCATGAAAGGCAGGGAGGGGGGCGTGAAAGGCAGGGAGGGGGGCGTTAAAGGTAGGGAGGGGGGTGGAAAGACAAGGAGGGGGGTGGGGGCGTGAAAGGCAGGGAGGGGGCGTGAAAGGCAGGGAGGGGGGCGTGAAAGGCAGGGAGGGGGGCGTAAAAGGCAGGGAGGGGGGCGTGAAAGGCCAGGAGAGGGGCGAGAAAAGCAGGGTGGGGGCGTGAAAGGCAGGGTGGGGGCGTGAAAGGCAGGGAGGTGGCGTGAAAGGCAGGGAGGGGGCGTGAAAGGCAGGGAGGGAGGTGGAAAGACAGGGAGGGGGGTGAGGGCGTAAAAGGCAGGGAGGGGTGGCGTGAAAGGCAGGGAGGGGGCGTGAAAGGCAGGGAGGGGGCGGGAAAGGCAGGGAGGGGGGGCGTGAAAGGCAGGGAGGGGGGTGGGGGCGTGAAAGGCAGGGAGGGGGGTGGGGGCGTGAAAGCCAGGGAGGGGGTGGGGGCGTGAAAGGCAGGGAGGGGGTGGGGGCGTGAAAGGCAGGGAGGGGGGTGGGGGCGTGAAAGGCAGGGAGGGGGGGGGGACGGGTGCGTTAAAGGCAGGGAGGGGACGGGGCGTGAAAGGCAGGGAGGGGACGGGGGCGTGAAAGGCAGGGAGGGGGGGGGGCGTTAAAGGCAGGGAGGGGACGGGGGCGATAAAGGCAGGCAGGGGACGGGGGCGTAAAAGGCAGGGAGGGGATGGGGGCGTGAAAGGCAGGGAGGGGACGGGGGCGTGAAAGGCAGGGAGGGGACGGGGGCGTGAAAGGCAGGGAGGGGGGCGTGAAAGGCGGGGAGGGGGGCGTGAAAGGCAGGGAGGGGGGCGTGAAAGGCAGGGAGGGGACGGGGGGCGTGAAAAGAAGGGAGGGGGGTGAGGGCGTGAAAGGCAGGGGGGGCGTGAAAGGCAGGGTGGGGGGTGGAAAAGCAGGGAGGGGGTGGGGGCGTGAAAGGCAGGGAGGGGGATGGAAAGGCAGGGAGGGGGCGTGAAAGGCAGGAGGGGGGTGGGGGTGGAAAGGCAGGGAGGGGGGTGGAAAGGCAGGGAGGGGGGTAGGGGCGTGAAAGGCAGGGAGGGGGGTAGGGGCGTGAAAGGCAGGGAGGGGGGTGGAAAGGCAGGAAGGGGGGTAGGGGCGTGAAAGGCAGGGAGGGGGGGTGGGGGCGTGAAAGGCAGGGAGGGGGGTGGGGGTGTGAAAGGCAGGGAGGGGGGTGGGGGCGTGAAAGGCAGGGAGGGGGTGGGGGTGTGAAAGGCAGGGAGGGGGGTGGGGGCGTGAAAGGCAGGGAGGGGGGTAGGGGTGGAAAGGCAGGGAGGGGGTATGGGCGTGAAAGGCAGGGAGGGGGGTGGAAATGCAGGGAGGGGGGTGGGGGCGTGAAAGGCAGGGAGGGGGGTGGGGGCGTGAAAGGCAGGGAGGGGGGTGGGGGCGTGAAAGACAGGGAGGGGGGTGGGGGCGTGAAAGGCAGGGAGGGGGCGGGGGCGTGAAAGGCAGGGTGGGGGCGTGAAAGGCAGGGTGGGGCGTGAAAGGCAGGGAGGGGATGGGGGGCGTGAAAGGCAGGGAGGGGAGGTGTGAAAGGCAGGGAGGGGGCGTGAAAGGCAGGGGGGCGTGAAAGGCAGGGGGGCGTGAAAGGCAGGGGGGGCGTGAAAGGCAGGGGGGGCGTGAAAGGCAGGGGGGTCGTGAAAGGCGGGGAGGGGGGGCAGGAAAGGCGGGGAGGGGGGGCGTGAAAAGCGGGGAGGGAGGGGGCGTGAAAGTCGGGGAGGGGGGGCGTGAAAGGCGGGGAGGGGGGTGTGAAAAGCGGGGAGGGGGGTGGGGGCGTGAAAGGCAGGGAGGGAGGTGGGGGGCGTGAAAGGCAGGGAGGGGGGTGGGGGCGTGAAAGGCAGGGAGGGGGGTGGGGGCGTGAAAGCCAGGGAGGGGGTGGGGGCGTGAAAGGCAGGGAGGGGGTGGGGGCGTGAAAGGCAGGGAGGGGGGTGGGGGCGTGAAAGGCAGGGAGGGGACGGGGGCGTGAAAGGCAGGGAGGGGACGGGGGCGTGAAAGGCAGGGAGGGGGGCGTGAAAGGCGGGGAGGGGGCGTGAAAGGCAGGGAGGGGGGCGTGAAAGGCAGGGAGGGGACGGGGGGCGTGAAAAGAAGGGAGGGGGGTGAGGGCGTGAAAGGCAGGGGGGGCGTGAAAGGCAGGGTGGGGGGTGGAAAAGCAGGGAGGGGGTGGGGGCGTGAAAGGCAGGGAGGGGGATGGAAAGGCAGGGAGGGGGCGTGAAAGGCAGGAGGGGGGTGGGGGTGGAAAGGCAGGGAGGGGGGTGGAAAGGCAGGGAGGGGGGGTAGGGGCGTGAAAGGCAGGGAGGGGGGTAGGGGCGTGAAAGGCAGGGAGGGGGGTGGAAAGGCAGGAAGGGGGGTAGGGGCGTGAAAGGCAGGGAGGGGGGTGGGGGCGTGAAAGGCAGGGAGGGGGGTGGGGGTGTGAAAGGCAGGGAGGGGGGTGGGGGCGTGAAAGGCAGGGAGGGGGTGGGGGGTGTGAAAGGCAGGGAGGGGGGTGGGGGCGTGAAAGGCAGGGAGGGGGGTAGGGGTGGAAAGGCAGGGAGGGGGTATGGGCGTGAAAGGCAGGGAGGGGGGTGGAAATGCAGGGAGGGGGGTGGGGGCGTGAAAGGCAGGGAGGGGGGTGGGGGCGTGAAAGGCAGGGAGGGGGGTGGGGGGCGTGAAAGACAGGGAGGGGGGTGGGGGCGTGAAAGGCAGGGAGGGGGCGGGGGCGTGAAAGGCAGGGTGGGGGCGTGAAAGGCAGGGTGGGGGCGTGAAAGGCAGGGTGGGGCGTGAAAGGCAGGGAGGGGATGGGGGGCGTGAAAGGCAGGGAGGGGAGGTGTGAAAGGCAGGGAGGGGGCGTGAAAGGCAGGGGGGCGTGAAAGGCAGGGGGGCGTGAAAGGCAGGGGGGCGTGAAAGGCAGGGGGGGCGTGAAAGGCAGGGGGGGGCGTGAAAGGCAGGGGGGTCGTGAAAGGCGGGGAGGGGGGGGCAGGAAAGGCGGGGAGGGGGGGCGTGAAAAGCGGGGAGGGAGGGGGCGTGAAAGTCGGGGAGGGGGGGCGTGAAAGGCGGGGAGGGGGGTGTGAAAAGCGGGGAGGGGGGTGGGGGCGTGAAAGGCAGGGAGGGAGGTGGGGGGCGTGAAAGGCAGGGAGGGGCAGCGTGAAAGGCAGGGAGGGGGGCGTGAAAGGCAGGGAGGGGGGCATGAAAGACAGGGAGGGGGGGCGTGAAAGGCAGGGAGGGGGGGTGTAAAAGGCAGGGAGAGGGGGTGTGAAAGGGAGGGAGGGTGTTGGGGGCATTAAAGGCCGGGAGGGGGTTGGGGGCGTGAAAGGCAGAGAGGGGTGGGGGCGTGAAAGGCAGGGAGGGGGCGTGAAAGGCAGGGAGGGGCGTGGGGGCGTGAAAGGCAGTGAGGGGGGGTCTGAAAGGCAGGGAGTGGGGGGGGGCGTGAAAGGCAGGGAGGGGGGGCGTGAAAGGCAGGGTGGGGACGGGGGCGTGAAAGCCAGGGAGGGGACGGGGCATGAAAGCCAGGGAGGGGATGGGGGCGTGAAAGCCAGGGAGGGGACGGGGGCGTGAAAGGCAGGGAGGGGACGGGGCGTGAAAGGCAGGGAGGGGGGTGGTGGCATGAAAGGCAGGGAGGTGGATGGGGGCGTGAAAGGCAGGGATGGGGCGTGATAGGCAGGGAGGTGGCGTGAAAGGCAGGGAGGGGGCGTGAAAGGCAGGGAGGGGGCGTGAAAGGCGGGAGGGGGCGTGAAAGGTAGGGAGGGGGGCGTGAAAGGCAGGGAGGGGGCGTGAAAGTCAGGGAGAGGGTGGGAAAGGCAGGGAGGTGGGTGGGGGCGTGAAATGCAGGGAGGGGGGCGTGAAAGGCAGGGAGAGGGCGTGAAAGGCATGGAGGGGGCGTGAAAGGCAGGGAGGTGGGCGTGAAAGGCAGGGAGGGGGGCGTGAAAGGCAGGGAGGGGGGCGTGAAAGGCAGGGAGGGGGGTGGAAAGACAGGGAGGGGGGTGAGGGCGTAAAAGGCAGGGAGGGGTGGCGTGAAAGGCAGGGAGGGGGCGTGAAAGGCAGGGAGGGGGCGGGAAAGGAAGGGAGGGGGGCGTGAAAGGCAGGGAGGGGGCGTGAAAGGCAGGGAGGTGGGCGTGAAAGGCAGGGAGGTGGGCGTGAAAGGCAGGGAGGTGGGTGGGGGCGTGAAATGCAGGGAGGGGGGCGTGAAAGGCAGGGAGAGGGCGTGAAAGGCAGGGAGGGGGCGTGAAAGGCAGGGAGGTGGGCGTGAAAGGCAGGGACGGGGGCGTGAAAGGCAGGGAGGGGGGCGTGAAAGGCAGGGAGGGGGGCGTTAAAGGCAGGGAGGGGGGTGGAAAGGCAGGGAGGGGGCTTAAAGTCAGGGAGGAGGGTGGAAAGACAGGGAGGGGGGTGGGGGCGTGAAAGGCAGGGAGGGGGCGTGAAAGGCAGGGAGGGGGCGGGAAAGGCAGGGAGGGGGGCGTGAAAGGCAGGGAGGGGGCGTGAAAGGCAGGGAGGGGGCGTGAAAGGCAGGGAGGGGGGCGTGAAAGGCAGGGAGGTGGGTGGGGGCGTGAAATGCAGGGAGGGGGGCGTGAAAGGCAGGGAGAGGGCGTGAAAGGCAGGGAGGGGGCGTGAAAGGCAGGGAGGTGGGCGTGAAAGGCAGGGAGGGGGGCGTGAAAGGCAGGGAGGGGGGCGTGAAAGGCAGGGAGGGGGGCGTTAAAGGTAGGGAGGGGGGTGGAAAGACAAGGAGGGGTGTGGGGGGCGTGAAAGGCAGGGAGGGGGCGTGAAAGGCAGGGAGGGGGGCGTGAAAGGCAGGGAGGGGGGCGTAAAAGGCAGGGAGGGGGGCGTGAAAGGCCAGGAGAGGGGCGAGAAAAGCAGGGTGGGGGCGTGAAAGGCAGGGTGGGGGCGTGAAAGGCAGGGAGGTGGCGTGAAAGGCAGGGAGGGGGCGTGAAAGGCAGGGAGGGGGGTGGAAAGACAGGGAGGGGGGTGAGGGCGTAAAAGGCAGGGAGGGGTGGCGTGAAAGGCAGGGAGGGGGCGTGAAAGGCAGGGAGGGGGCGGGAAAGGCAGGGAGGGGGGCGTGAAAGGCAGGGAGGGGGCGTGAAAGGCAGGGAGGGGGCGTGAAAGGCAGGGAGGGGGGCGTGAAAGGCAGGGAGGTGGGTGGGGGCGTGAAAGGCAGAGAGGGGGGCGTGAAAGGCAGGGAGGGGGGTGTGAAAGGCAGGGAGAGGACGTGAAAGGCAGATAGGTGGGTGGGGGCGTGAAAGGCAGGGAGGGGGCGTGAAAGGCAGGGAGGGGGTGTGAATGGCAGGGAGGGGGCGTGAAAGGCAGGGAGGGGGGCGTGAAAGGCAGGGAGGTGGGTGAGGGCGTGAAAAGCAGGGTGGGGGCGTGAAAGGCAGGGAGGGGGCGTGAAAGGCAGGGAGGGGGGCGTGAAAGGCAGGGAGGGGGGGCGTGAAAGGCAGGGAGGGGGCGTTAAAGGCAGGGAGGGGGGTGGAAAGACAGGGAGGGGGTGG
This sequence comes from Ascaphus truei, assembly GCF_040206685.1. NCBI lineage: Eukaryota > Metazoa > Chordata > Amphibia > Anura > Ascaphidae > Ascaphus > Ascaphus truei. Next base: position 18,951 of record NW_027454998.1, on the reverse strand, counting down.
GGGCGTGAAAGGCAGGGAAGGGGGCGTGAAAGGCAGGGAAGGGGGCGTGAAAGGCAGGGAGGGGGCGGGAAAGGCAGGGAGGGGGGCGTGAAAGGCATGGTGGGGGCGTGAAAGGCAGAGAGGGGGTGTGAAAGGCAGGGAGGGGGCGTGAAAGGCAGGGTGGGGGCGTGAAAGGCAGGGAGGGGGTGTGAAAGGCAGCGAGGGGGGGAGTGAAAGGCGGGGAGGGGGGCGTGAAAGGAGGGGAAGGGGGGCGTGAAAGGCAGGGAGGGGGCGTGAAAGGCGGGGAGGGGGGGCGTGAAAGGCGGGGAGGGGGGCGTGAAAAGCGGGGAGGGGGGCGTGAAAGCCAGGGAGGGGTGCGTGAAAGGCAGGTAGGGAGGGGCGTGAAAGGCAGGGAGGGGGGGCGTGAAAGGCAGGGAGGGGGGGCGTGAAAGGCAGGGAGGGGGTTGGGGGCATGAAAGGCAGGGAGGGGGTTGGGGGCGTGAAAGGCAGGGAGGGGGGTGGAAAGGCAGGGAGGGGGGTGGGGCGTGAAAGGCAGGGAGGGGGTTGGGGGCATGAAAGGCAGGGATGGCGTTGGGGGCGTGAAAGGCAGGGAGAGGGTTGGGGGCGTGGAAGGAGGGGAGGGGGGTGGGGGCATGAAAGGCAGAGAGGGGGGTGGGGGCGTGAAAGGCAGGGAGGGGGCGTGAAAGACAGGGAGGGGGTGGGGGCGTGAAAGGCTGGGAGGGGGTGCGTGAAAGGCAGGGAGGGGGGCGTGAAAGGCAGGGAGGGGGGGCGTGAAAGGCAGGGAGGGGGGGCGTGAAAGGCAGGGAGGTGGGGCGTGAAAGGCAGGGAGGGGGTTGGGGGCGTGGAAGGAGGGGAGGGGGGTGGGGGCATGAAAGGCAGAGAGGGGGGTGGGGGCGTGAAAGGCAGGGAGGGGGCGTGAAAGACAGGGAGGGGGTGGGGGCGTGAAAGGCTGGGAGGGGGTGCGTGAAAGGCAGGGAGGGGGGGGGCGTGAAAGGCAGGGAGGGGGGGCGTGAAAAGCGGGGAGGGGGGTGGGGGCGTGAAAGGCAAGGAGGGGACGGGGGCGTGAAAGGCAGGGAGGTGGGTGGGGGCGTGAAAGGCAGGGAGGGGGGCATGAAAGGCAGGGAGGGGAGTGTAAAAGGCAGGGAGGGGGGCGAGAAAGGCAGGGTGGGGGTGTGAATGGCAGGGAGGGGGCGTGAAAGGCAGGGAGGGGGCGTGAAAGGCAGGGAGGGGGCGTGAAAGGCAGGGAGGGGGCGTGAAAGACAGGTAGGGGGCGTGAAAGGCAGGGTGGGGCGTGAAAGGCAGGGAGGGGGCGTGAAAGGCAGGGAGGGGGCGTGAAAGGCAGGGAGGGGGGCGTAAAAGGCAGGGAGGGGAGCGTGAAAGGCAGGGAGGGGGGCGAGAAAGGCAGGGTGGGGGTGTGAATGGCAGGGAGGGGGCGTGAAAGGCAGGGAGGGGGCGTGAAAGGCAGGGAGGGGGCGTGAAAGACAGGTAGGGGGCGTGAAAGGCAGGGTGGGGCGTGAAAGGCAGGGAGGGGGCGTGAAAGGCAGGGAGGGGGCGTGAAAGGCAGGGAGGGGGCGTGAAAGGCAGGGAGGGGACGGGGGGCGTGAGAGGCAGGGAGGGGACGGGGGCGTGAAAGGCAGAGAGGGGGCGTGAAAGGCAGGGAGGGGGCGTGAAAAGCAGGGAGGGGGCGTGAAAAGCAGGGGGGACATGAAAGGCAGGGAGGGGGCGTGAAAGGCAGGGGTCGTGAAAGGCAGGGGGGGTGAAAGGCAGGGGGGGCGTGAAAAGCAAGGGGGGCGTGAAAGGCAGGGGGGCATGAAAGGCAGGGGGGAGTGAAAGGCAGGGGGGGTGAAAGGCAGGGGGGGCGTGAAAGGCAGGGAGGGGGGGCGTGAAAGGCAGGGAGGGGGGGCGTGAAAGGCAGGGAGGTGGGGGCGTGAAAGGCAGGGAGGTGGGCGTGAAAGGCAGGGAGGGGGGCGAGAAAGGCAGGGTGGGGGCGTGAAAGGCAGGGTGGGGGCGTGAAAGGCAGGGAGGGGGTGTGAAAGGCAGGGATGGGGCGTGAAAGGCAGGGTGGGGGCGTGAAAGGCAGGGAGGGGGCGTGAAAGGCAGGGTGGGGGCGTGAAAGGCAGGGATGGGGCGTGAAAGGCAGGGGGGGCGTGAAAGGCAGGGAGGGGGCGTGAAAGGCAGGGAGGGGGCGTGAAAAGCAGGGAGGGGGCGTGAAAGGCAGGGTGGGGGCGTGAAAGGCAGGGATGGGGCGTGAAAGGCAGGGAGGGGACGGGGGGCGAGAGGCAGGGAGGGGACGGGGGCGTGAAAGGGAGGGGGCGTGAAAGACAGGGAGGGGGAGTGAAAGGCAGGGAGGGGGAGTGAAAGGCAGGGGGGCGTGAAAGGCAGGGAGGGGGCGTGAAAGGCAAGGGGTGTGAAAGGCAGGGGGGTGTGAAAGGCAGGGAGGAGGGGCGTGAAAGGCAGGGAGGGGGGCGTGAAAGGCAGGGAGGGGGCGTGAAAGGCAGGGAGGTGGGGGCATGAAAGGCAGGGAGGGAGGCGTAAAAGGCAGGGAGGGGAGTGTAAAAGGCAGGGAGGGGGGTGTGAAAGGCAGGGAGGGAGGCGTGAAAGGCAGGGATGGGGGGCGTGAAAGGGAGGGAGGGGCGTGAAAGGCAGGGAGGTGGGGGCATGAAAGGCAGGGTGGGGGTTGGGGGCGTGAAAGGCAGGGAGGGGGTTGGGGGCGTGAAAGGCAGGGAGGGGGGGCGTGAAAGGCAGGGAGGGGGGGCGTGAAAGGCAGAGAGGGGGATGGGGGCATGAAAGGCAGGGATGGCGTTGGGGGCGTGAAATGCAGGGAGGGGGGGCGTGAAAGGCAGGGAGGGGGGGGCGTGAAAGGTAGGGAGGGGGGGTGAAAGGCAGGGAGGGGGGGTGAAAGGCAGGGAGGGGGGGGGCGTGAAAGGCAGGGAGGGGGGGGGGGCGTGAAAGGCAGGGAGGGGGGCGTGAAAGGCGGCGAGGGGGGTGGGGGCGTGAAAGGTAGGGAGGGGATGGGGGCGTGAAAGGCAGGGAGGGGACGGGGGCGTGAAAGGCAGGGAGGGGGCGTGAAAGGCAGGGAGGGGGCGGGAAAGGCAGGGAGGGGGGCGTGAAAGGCAGGGAGGGGGGCGTGAAAGGCAGGGAGGGGGGTGGGGGCGTGAAATGCAGGGAGGGGGGCGTGAAAGGCAGGGAGAGGGCGTGAAAGGCAGGGAGGGGGCGTGAAAGGCAGGGAGGGGGGCGTGAAAGGCAGGGAGGGGGGCGTGAAAGGCAGGGAGGGGGCGTGAAAGGCAGGGAGGGGGCGTGAAAGGCAGGGAGGGGGGTGTTAAAGGCAATGAGGGGGGCGTGAAAGGCAGGGAGGGGGGCGTGAAAGGCAGGGAGGGGGGCGTAAAAGGCAGGGAGGGGGGTGTGAAAGGCCAGGAGAGGGGAGAAAAAAGCAGGGTGGGGGCGTGAAAGGCAGGGTGGGAGCGTGAAAGGCAGGGAGGCGGCGTGAAAGGCAGGGAGGGGGGCGTGAAAGGCAGGGAGAGGGGCGTGAAAGGCAGGGAGGGGGGCGTGAAAGGCAGGGAGGGGGGTGTGAAAGGCAGGGTGGGGGCGTGAAAGGCAGGGAGGGGGCGTGAAAGGCAGATAGGTGGGTGGGGGTGTGAAAGGCAGGGAGGGGGGTGTGAAAGGCAGGGAGAGGACGTGAAAGGCAGATAGGTGGGTGGGGGTGTGAAAGGCAGGGAGGGGGCGTGAAAGGCAGGGAGGGGGGCGTGAATGGCAGAGAGGGGGCGTGAAAGGCAGGGAGGGGGGCGAGAAAGGCAGGGTGGGGGCGTGAAAGGCAGGGTGGGGGCGTGAAAGGCAGGGAGGGGGCGTGAAAGGCAGGGAGGGGGCGTGAAAGACAGGTAGGGGGCGTGAAAGGCAGGGTGGGGCGTGAAAGGCAGGGAGGGGGCGTGAAAGGCAGGGAGGGGGGGTGTAAGGCAGGGAGGGGGGGGCGTGAAAGGCAGGGAGGGGGTTGGGGGCGTGAAAGACAGGGAGGGGGGGCGTGAAAGGCAGGGAGGGGGTTGGGGGCGTGAAAGGCAGGGAGGGGGTTGGGGGCGTGAAAGGCAGGGAGGGGGGTGGAAAGGCAGGGAGGGGGGTGGGGCGTGAAAGGCAGGGAGGGGGTTGGGGGCATGAAAGGCAGGGATGGCGTTGGGGGCGTGAAAGGCAGGGAGAGGGTTGGGGGCGTGAAAGGCAGGGAGGGGGGCGTGAAAGGCAGGGAGGGGGGGCGTGAAAGGCAGGGAGGGGGGGCGTGAAAGGCAGGGGGGGGGGGCGTGAAAGGCAGGGAGGTGGGGCGTGAAAGGCAGGGAAGGGGTTGGGGGCGTGGAAGGCAGGGAGGGGGGTGGGGGCGTGAAAGGCAGGGAGGGGGCTTGAAAGGCAGGGAGGGGGCGTGAAAGACAGGGAGGGGGTGGGTGCGTGAAAGGCAGGGAGGGGGGGCGTGAAAGGCAGGGAGGGGGGGGCGTGAAAGGCAGGGAGGGGGGGGCGTGAAAGGCAGGGAGGGGGGGCGTGAAAGGCGGGGAGGGGGGTGGGGGCGTGAAAGGCAGGGAGGGGATGGGGGCGTGAAAGGCAGGGAAGTGGGTGGGGGCGTGAAAGGCAGGGAGGGGGGCATGAAAGGCAGGGAGGGGGCGTGAAAGGCAGGGAGGGGGCGTGAAAGGCAGGGAGGGGGCGTGAAAGGCAGGGAGGGGGCGAGAAATCGTGCAATCCACAACTGTATCCGCCTCTCCGAGCGTCTGAAAGCAATCCAGCGTTCCTGGTGTGTGGCTGAAGAGGTGAGGGACTCCCTCCTCTCAAACGGAAAAGAAGAGCAAAAAATAGAGTTGGAACATACCTATCATACAGGGATGAGAGAGAGAGACAGAGAATGAGAGAGAGACAGAGAATGAGAGAGAGACAGAGAATGAGAGAGAGACAGAGAATGAGAGAGAGACAGAGAATGAGAGAGAGAGACAGAGAATGAGAGAGAGACACAGAGAGAGAGAGACAGAGAATGAGAGAGAAACAGAGAGAGGGACATGGGGAGAGAGAGACACAGAGAGAGAGAGACAGACACAGAGAGAGAGAGAGAGAGAGAGACAAAAGTAATATACTGTATAACCATTATACCGTACCCCCTAGTATTCGTGTAATCATTGTCCCACACCCCCTATTACTCACGCTTTGGCAATACTGAAATGTTCTTTTGACATGCCAATCAAGCTGATTTGATTTGAGAGACACAGAGACACACACAGAGACACAGAGAGAGACAGAGATACAGAGACACACACAGAGACACACAGAGAGAAACAGAGACACACAGAGAGAAACAGAGACACACAGAGAGAAACAGAGACACACAGAGAGAAACAGAGACACACAGAGAGAGACAGAGACACAGAGAGACAGAGACACAGAGAGAGACAGAGACACACAGAGAGAGACAGAGACACACAGAGAGAGACAGAGACACAGAGAGAGAGAGAGAGAGAGAGAGACACGGGCCTATTTAGTAAGCGTCGATAAGGCTGCGTCTATAGTATTTCAGACGGAGGGAAGGCACACACGCTGCAATACACTTGCTGAAGCCTGAGCTTTTTTATGGCTTTGCAGGGTATGCAGCGGGTGCGATTGGGGGCGTGGCAATAAATATTTGGAGGCGTGGCAATAACGTTCCGGCGCGGACGTCACTTCCCTACCTCACATCCCGATCCACCGGCATTTTTTCAGATGCAGCATCTGAAGCACTGTGCAGACAAGAAGAAAAATGCACACAATGCGCACCAGAGATTAAAATATAGTAAATTATTTATTAATAAAACAAGAAATAACCGAGGGGGATCCAACCCCACCTCAGTACTTTCTTCTCGTTGCTATTGCCACACTATACGTCCTGACGCCGGAAGGGAAGTTGGTACGCGACCAAGACGAGACGCCGGATTTACAGTGGAACCACAACATACCACAGATTGCTGGAGGACCACACTGCGAGGGGCGCAGCCTATCGAGTTTCCCGGTCATCGTCCAAAGTCTGGAGCTGCGGATTGACCACCGGATTACCACGGAGCACGAGCCTGTCTCACACAATGCTTTTACCAAACGGATGTTTGTGAGTTTGCTATTTTTATCTTGTCCAGGAAATGAAATTGTTAAACCGAATTTACACATGGAGCGGGCGCTGTCTCTTCTTTTTTTTGTTTAGGTATCTATCGAGGAGGTGGTTGTTTCCCTGAAGAGAGCTGCCAGGGCTCCAGAGGACGCCCGAATTGGATCCTTTTATGATTGAGTTATAACATAGCTATTAGAGCTAGGTTTCTGGACTTTTATTGTGTTTAGGCATAGTGTTTATTATTATTTTATTACAGCTACTTTTTAGTAATTGCACTGTTATTAATTCTGACCACTAATTCTCACTGCCATTATAATCTCTCTCTAGCCACAACCAAATTGCTATATCAGCTATATTATTTATTGGTTATACCAGGGGAGCATAAACTTTTGCAGCTCGCCCCCCTGCCTTCCCTCTGCTGGTGCTCGTGCCCCCCCCCCCCTACCTTGATGCGGCGTCACGTGACCTGCAGCGGCATTTGACGAGGGTGACGTCACATGACCCCGCGGCGTAATTTAACATACTGTGCTATATGTATGCACACACAGCTGTCTCTTACACATACAAATACTGTTTTTCCATCCCTATACACAAAAAAGGACCACAAAGTATCCACACACACTTTTAGTTGTGCTACAAACTCTCACATTTCCACACCCACCCACACCATTTATATCCACTCCCACTCCACACACACCTTTTGTAAAGCACTGTATATACTGTGGGCTCTCCATTCATTTTCATTCACACTGATACACATACACACTCTTTCATCACTTGCTTTCAGGAACCTTTTGACACCTCTAGGCATAAAACACATCCACACCGGGGGAAGGACCAGCACAGATAACATTCCAAGAGACACTGTTTTTAAGTATACCTTTTGCTTGCTTCATTCATTGTAACATCGCCGGAAGAAGAGATCAGTGTATCTCGAAAGCTCGCACAAATAAAAGCATTTCGTTAGCCACAGAACGGTATCATCTACTGCTGCGGCCGAGTTTATTTGAGCATTTGCCCGGTCTCGGCCGCAGCAGTAACCAGGCGCGCGCCGGGATGTGCCTGGCGCGCGCCGAAGCCACGGAGGAGCGCCCTCCGATCGGGGCTTTCTCCCTCCGCTCGCCGGGTCCGCCGGGTCTCCCGGAACCCCCTGCCGCCGTCCCCCACATCGCGGGACACCAGGGCTCCCTCGGGGAGCCCTGGACGCGCGTACAGGGGGCGCAGGCTCCCGATGACGCGTGACCGCGCGTCATCGCCGAGGGAGTGCGGCTAGCATGCCGGGGCATCCCAAGGCTTGCGGAGCTAGCCGCACTCAAATAAAATGTGCCGCCTCTGTATTTATTTTTTGATTATTGAAGCTCGGCTAACACGGTACTGATACCTCTATATATATTGCGCGCTCACACACACATAACGTTTTATCCAACTTTTTCATTTATCATTTGTAGAGAAAATGAACAATGCCGCCAGAAGTGCTATTTTTCAAAATGTAACATCTCTACTAATTAGTGTAAAATGATACTTCATATAAAGCAGGTTATGGGACCCAGTATAAAATGACCTTCATGTTTCTTATCACATCCCAGTATATGGATACCTTCTATTATCACAAGCTGCTAACATGTGACAGGGCTCAGAGTCTGAGCCCAGAATGTGACATACTGAACATTCTCATTCTAAATTTCAAAAAATATTGTGTTGATTTCTGACCTGACTGCCGTGGTTACAGCTCAACCACTCTGTTCTACTGTATGTCACCACTTTCTGCCACAACCAGCTGACGGTGGATCTGCAAGGAGTTCAACGCTCATTGGCATCACATCTGTGGCTTGGTTGACGTATCTTTTCTCCAGCTTTTTATTGTATTGTTTTTAAATAGATTATATTTATTTAGTTGAATAGATATTTATTTAGTTGAATAGATATTTATTTAGTTTAATAGATTATATTTCTAAGTTTAATAAATTATATTTCTTAGTTGAATAAGTTATATTTGTTAGTTTAATAAGTTATATTTGTTAGTTTAATAAATTATATTTCTTAGTTTAATAAGTTATATTTGTTAGTTAATAGATTATATTTGTTAGCACAGTAGATTATATTTACTAGTATTTAAGTCTCCCCCTCAGTGCCCCATTAGGACCCGTGCGCATATTTCACATCTTTTCGGAGTCGCTTATTTTTTAGACCCTCGGAGCCGAAACCTAAAGCTAAGAAAGTTCGGATCAAGAGGAGCCGCACAGCTTAAAGACAGAACATTTCCAAGGGAGATGGAGACAATTTGGGTAAGATCTGATTAAAGGACAACCTTTGAGGAAGGAAAGGGTGACGGGGGAGTCTAAGAGGGGGGTGAGAGAGCAAGGTGGTGTGTCAGATTGGGGCAGAGCAAGAGAACGCACAAATGATGGGGATTTGCTGCAAACCCAAAAAAAAACAATAAGTAGTGATACTTTTACCGGTGCCCCTTAGTCTCAGGGAAGACCGGCATTTCGTCCAATGGATACAATATGATTGATGGGAAAGGGCACACGGATTTGAATAAAAAAAGATAATTTATTGTGCCACAGACTACAATGTTTCGGCTGCTGGCCTTTCTTTGCTGGATTTAGTGGGTTTAGCCACTTTACCTGAGAAAGACCAGCAGGCCGAAATGTTGTTGTCTATGGCAGTGCAAGAGAAAACAGGTTGGGGGGGGGGGTGGGTTCTCGCAAAGTCGCCGACCCATGGGTGAGTGTCTCCGGTGGAAACTAGTCCTGGACCCCGGGAAAGCTGTCTGTGGCCCATACAAGCTGAGTAACATGTAGAAAGGACACATGTATGTTCAGAATGAGTTAGCATGGTATTTTGAGAGGCACCATAGCAGGTCAGTGCAAGTCAGTGCAGAGCACTGCAAGGTCAGTCAATATGAGGAAGGGTCCGATGGAGGAGTTGGAGGGTCCCAGAATATCTCTTAAAGCAGGGGTGCGCAAATCGAGGGGCACGACATTTTCTTGGGAGGAGGGGCTCGGCGCTTACAGAGGCCCCTCGCTCTTCCCCACAGCATTTAAATTAAATGCCGGAGATCGCGCGCAAGGCCTCTGTAAGTTCCCTTTCCTTGTCTCCGGCGGCTTCTGGCGACAGCAACGTGGCGTCACATGATATAGCATTGCCATAGCAACGTGATATCACATGACGTCGTTACATCAGAACGTCGGAGACAAGGTGGGGAAGGTGGAGGGGGGAGCAGGGGGAAAAGGTTGTGCAACCCTGTCTTAAAGCATTGTCCTGCATACAGATCAGAGGCCAAGAATGGATATGGATATCCGATGTGAAGCCGGAAATAAGACAGAAAAGACCGTTTCGGGGGAAGAAGGTGAGTGATGAAATAGCCGTCACTGTGTAACTCTTCCAATTACCTGCAACTTCATGCAGAGAAATAGCAACGCTTGTTTTTAACGTGCTAAGCGCCTAATGGGGAATTCAACTGCTGAGAGGTTAAGGGAGTTACTAACCCAAACTCAGCGACGTTTCTGTGTCTCTGTGATAACTCCCCCAGGACATGCCTGAAAACCAGAGGTAACTCAATGTATTTTTGATAAATAGAAACATGACCTTCTGGGGAGGGGTATATAATGGGTACTGGGCCTGGTGAGGTGGGTATAACGGGTACTGGGCCTTGGGAGGGTTGTATAACTGGGTACTGGGCCTGGGGAGGTGGGTATAACGGGTATTTGCCCTGTGGAGGGCGGTATAACGTGGTATTGGGGATGGGGTATAAGTGGCACAGGAGCTCTTGCGATACAGAGTATCACTGTCCCTGGTTACAAACACGTCATGTCTCCTGCAGATCAGGACACGCACGAAGGTGGTGCCCTTTGTGCCACCAGACGACGAGGCGGGCTACGAGGCGGACGACGAGGCATACGACAAAGCGGGCGTCAAGTGGAACAATGAGGTGGGCTACAAGGCGGCCGATGACGCAGACGTGGTGTACGATGACCATGGAGCATACGACAGGTGTGGCCGGATCTGCTGCTTCACCTTTTTTAGGCGGAGAAGACCCCGGGAGCAGGTAGGAGAATACGAGAGGTGCGGACAGATCTGCTGCTTCACCTTTTTTAGGCGGAGAAGAAGCCAGGAGCAGGTAGCAGAGGAGCCAGGGCGTAGATACAGGGGTATTCTAGGGGCCCTGAGAAGTTGGTTTGACCGCAGGAGAGGCAGATAAGATCAGGAAGGCTGCGGGAGGGGCAGGTACTAGAGGGAGATAGGGATGTTGGGCGTGAGAGGGTGAGAGAGAACAAGGAGCAGGGCCGGAGCACGGGTTTCATGCGCCCGAGGAGAAACTTAAAATTTGTGCCCCAGTTGTATAAAAAATAATAAGATAAATAAAATAATAAAATAAACAGTGGCGTAGCTATCGGGGCTGCAGGGGGTGCGACCGCACCCCAGCGCGACACAAAATAAAAATAAAAGGGCACCAAAATACTGGATAAAAAAAAGAATAATAATTTTAAAAAAAAGATAAATAAATTAGAAATAATAAGAGGAAAAAATAATAATGATTATTAATGCGCCCCTAGGACCTCTGCGCGCTAGGCGACCGCCTAATGGACGGCCGGCCCTGCGAGGTATGCGGGAGGAAAAGGGGCGAATGGGATAGATATGCAGGGGGATGGGGGAGCAGGTGAGTTATACACAGGGGCACAAGGGCCCCATCACCCGCATCTCTATATACTGAGTGTGCCCCTGTGTATAACAACGCTGATCTGTGCTGCTCCATCTGATCTCACTGCGCAGTGATCCAGGGACCATCCGATCGCCATTTAATGGGGTCAGGAAGGAATTTTTTTCCCCCATTGCACAGCAGGGGTTATGTTTCGCCTTCCTCTGGATCACAGCAACAAACTGCCCTTTGTGCATGAATTATCAGTGAGATCTTTATACACCCTGCATTGGTCTTCACTCCTTCGCTGCCGGAGGGGCATGCAGTGCATTGCTCTGCGTGTTAATATATCGCTCCGCAATGTGCTGCAGGCCCCTCCCAGCAAAGAGATTAATTATTTAAATAAAATACTCTCTTTAATCAAACCTATGTGTAGTGTCTTTTCTATCCGTTGTATCTATTGCTAACAGCTCAGTGATTCTTCCCCAGGACGCTGCACTAGTGTCACGCTGCCAAGCCCGGGTGTGAGGGAGATTTATAGGGTCACATATACACTTCTGCCAAAACACGAAGCCCCTCTGATCTCATATCTTTTATTACACAAAACGGTATCTAAAAAGGTAAAAAGAACATACATGGGATTCTGCTACAAATATCTCTCTAATTACAAACCAATTAGCAAATCATTCAGATTAGAGTCGAGCGAAAAGCAAGGGTTAAGTATCTCAGGTACAGTATATGCAGTGTAGGCTGTGCTGCAGCATTACATGCAGGGGACAATGTTTAGGTGATATAAGTAATGCTGATCTCAGAGCTGACCAGCTGACCTGCTCTACCGGCTGACCTGCTCTACTGGCTGAACGGCTGACCTGCTCTTCTGGCTGACCGGCTGACCTGCTCTACTGGCTGACCGGCTTCTCTTCTTTCAGCTAAATGACCTGAATTGTGGACCCTGTATCTCCCAATTAAACGTTTTATTGGCATATTCTTGTTTGACTCGTTCTATACAGACATTTTCTATATATTCATTGTGGGATTTGATAACATCTGTAAGATCTCTCAGAATATCACATTCTGTACGTTTGTGCTGAAGTTTTTTCCATTCTCAATTTACTTAATATTAGTTTTTGGCATCAATTATTTATATCGAGTCCAAAATACCTTTATACAGAATGCTGTTCCCTTTAGCCCACAAATGCTGCTTCATTAAAGCCCATGGGTGGCACTCTATGCATTCTCAAACTTTTAGGCAACATCCCTAATTTCCAAAAGTGGGATTAAATCTGTGCATATTTAAATGGTTAATTTTCTTACTCAAACTACTAAATCCCTCCCCAAATATATCCGTTTCACATAAAAGTGTGTGCGCTTCTCCTTCCGCCTAACTGGCACGTCGTCCTTACGGGCGCCACTCCGTGTAACTCCACGCTGCCCTCCAGTGGCAAAAGAAATAAGATACATTTACTGTACTCGTCTGGCAGCTGATCCCGTATAAGGTGGGTAACTCTGTATTAGGGGTCTTGGTAGACTATATTTTATACTTATGTCGGATAGATGAGGAATTAATATTCCTAACGGGTTATTGTGAGAGGCCTTAGATCTTATCCTATATGCACGCAGCCCTCGCCTCTCTGACCTTGAACACATACTTCAATCTGATTTTTTGAGACTTGAAACTGGATTTCCTAAAACAAACTGATTTTAAACACTGACAAGACTGTAACAATGGTATTTGGGACCAGAGCTAAATTGCTAACGCTTCCAATGACAGAGCTTCAGATAAAAACCAACTCTAATACCATCCTAGCCCCTGTTACTGGTTTGAAATATCTGGGCATATAGTTCAACTCCCATTTAACATTTGGGTTGCACATTGATACCCTGACATCCAAATCCTATGCCAAACTTGGTGTACTTTATAGCAGGGGTGGGGAACCTTTTTTCCGCCAAGGGCCATTTGGATATTTATAACATCATTCGCGGGCCATACAAAATGATCAACTTAAAAATTAGCCTGCTATATTTGGTCAAACTCAATTAACTGGAACTGCTTCTCTTTGGTGAGGCGTGTGATGTTAGCTGGTATTGATGATGTTGCAACTCGCAACTGGTTTTCCAGGTTTGGGTGACTGACTGACACTTGTGTGACTGACTGACTGACTGACACTTGTGTGACTGACTGGCACTTGTGTGACTGACTGACACTTGGGTGACTGACTGACTGACACTTGGGTGACTGACTGACTGACACTTGGGTGACTGACTGAATGACACGAGTGACTGACTGACTGACACTTGTGTGACTGACTGACTGACACTTGTGTGACTGACTGACTGACTGACACTTGGGTGACTGATTGACTGACACTTGTGTGACTGACTGACTGGCACTTGTGTGACTGACTGACACTTGTGTGACTGACTGACTGACACTTGGGTGACTGACTGACTGACACTTGTGTGACTGACTGACTGACTGACACTTATGTGACTGACTGACTGACACTTGGGTGACTGACTGCCACTTGGGTGACTGACTGACACTTGTGTGACTGACTGACTGACACTTGGGTGACTGACTGATTGACACTTGGGTGACTGACTGACACTTGGGTGGTGGGTGACTACTGTATGACTAATTGTGGGTTGGTGTCTGTATTCTCTCACATTCACACACACAAATCGGAGCAGGGGGGGGGGAAATCACACAATCTCAGACCGTCTCACTCATACACACTCTCTCACTCACTTTCAGACACTCTCTAAACAAGAATGACAATCAGCTGCAAGAAGTGGCAATTTGAGATGCATGAGGGACGGTCTGACAGCTTAGATCACACTGAGTCATTTTATGGGGCACAGATCATTGGGGGGGGGGTGGTGTCTGCAAAAGTTAATCATACAACATGTATTGAAGTCAAGGAGACCAATGATGCTGGGATTATGCGTCAGGCCTGGTGGTGTCCCATGGCCCTCCTGCCCTTCCCCTGTCAGGGCCCTGCATAGCTCCCTCTCCTCTTACACTGCGGCACTGCGGAGCAGGTGCTCTCCTCCGCAGCTGCTGCCCGGTGTGGGGAGGAGAGACGGTAGTGAGGTGTTTCTCCCGCCGCAGACTCGTTCTTCTATCCCCCAAGCCTCTTATACCCCCTCCCCCCCATCCCCCAAGCCCCACTCCTCTTATACCCTGTCCCCCCCGGAGCGCTGCTTACCTGAGCCGCTCTGGTGATACTCAGGTCCTTCATCACCTCAGGCGGCTGCTGCCACACACAGATAGTGACACACACACACAGTGACACACACAGTGACAGTGACACACACACACACACAGAGACAGTGAGACACACAGAGACAGTGAGACACACACACAGACAGTGACACACACACACACACGCAGTGACAGTGACACACACACAGTGACACACAGTGACACACACACAATAAGCCCACCTCTGCAAACACACTCAAAAATAAGGCCTTTCCCCCCTTGGGGTGGGTAAGGTGTCTGGGAGGGGCTATAAGGGGGCATGTGGGTTACCTGGGGCCCGTGGATGGGCTGCTGGAGCTGCATAGGTAGCCAGTGCAGATGAGACTGGCAGGGGCGGAGCCTAAAGGGAGGGACACAGGGGCGGAGCCTAAGGAGCCCGGCATTACTGGAGGAGAGAAGGGAGGGGGGCAGTGCTGAGGGAAGGGGAGGCCCGGCATTACTGGAGGAGAGAAGGGAGGGGGGCAGTGCTGAGGGAAGGGGAGGCCCGGCATTACTGGAGGAGAGAAGGGAGGGGGGCAGTGCTGAGGGAAGGGGAGGCCCGGCATTACTGGAGGAGAGAAGGGAGGGGGGCAGTGCTGAGGGAAGGGGAGGCCCGGCATTACTGGAGGAGAGAAGGGAGGGGGGCAGTGCTGAGGGAAGGGGAGGCCCGGCATTACTGGAGGAGAGAAGGGAGGGGGGCAGTGCTGAGGGAAGGGGAGGCCCGGCATTACTGGAGGAGAGAAGGGAGGGGGCAGTGCTGAGGGAAGGGGAGTCCCGGCATTACTGGAGGAGAGAAGGGAGGGGGGCAGTGCTGAGGGAAGTGGAGGGCCCAGCATTACTGGAGGAGAGAAGGGAGGGGGGCAGTGCCGAGGGAAGGGGAGGCCCGGCATTACTGGAGGAGAGAAGGGAGGGGGCAGTGCTGAGGGAAGGGGAGGGCCCGGCATTACTGGAGGAGAGAAGGGAGGGGGGCAGTGCTGAGGGAAGGGGAGGCCCGGCATTACTGAGGGAGAGAAGGGAGGGGGGCAGTGCTGAGGGAAGGGGAGGCCCGGCATTACTGGAGGAGAGAAGGGAGGGGGGCAGTGCTGAGGGAAGGGGAGGCCCGGCATTACTGGAGGAGAGAAGGGAGAGGTGCAGTGCTGAGGGAAGGGGAGGCCCGGCATTACTGGAGGAGAGAAGGGAGGGGGCGGTGCTGAGGGAAGGGGAGGCCCGGCAATACTGGAGGAGAGAAGGGAGGGGGGCAGTGCTGAGGGAAGGGGAGGCCCGGCATTACTGGAGGAGAGAAGGGAGGGGGGCAGTGCTGAGGGAAGGGGAGGCCCGGCATTACTGGAGGAGAGAAGGGAGGGGGGCAGTGCTGAGGGAAGGGGAGGCCCGGCATTACTGGAGGAGAGAAGGGAGGGGGGCAGTGCTGAGGGAAGGGGAGGCCCGGCTTGCACCCTACACTTGCTCCATGTATGAATAGGTGGGCCAAAAAACAAATCTTGGCAGAGTGACAGCACGGGCAGCCAATCAGGAGAGGGGGAGTTTTTTTTGTTTAAACCATTCTTGCAGGCTTGCTTCCCGGGGGCCGGACCAAAGGATTTTCGCGGGCCGGACGTTCCCCACCCCTGCTTTATAGGAACAAATCCTCCCTAAGGCCCTCATGCAGTATATAGAATAAGGGGAGTAAACCCCATGATGTTCGGTGCTCTAAAAAGTGTATATGTAGATATGGGTCAAATGCTGCACCTTGGTATACTTTGAAACTTGGTGGAAAAAAGAAAGAAAGTGATCCCACTGCAATCAATATATGAAGCGTTGAATATATAATTGAAGCAACAATTATGCAGACTTATAAACCTTAGGGGGGGGGGCCGTTGTGCAGGGGTTCGTAAGGAGACAGGATGAGAAGCTTTGTTTAGAAACTCCTCTCCTGTACTCACGTATAAGCCAACCGATGCCTGCTGCCCTTAACCCGCCTGGTGTCTTCACTGCTTGCTCCGTTGAACTCCCGGCATTACTCCACGTGTGCGGCGCCTCCGAATGACGTCATCGCCGTCGCCAGCCTGGTGAGTCCGGGAAGATTACACAGGACGCATCACGAATGCCGGCTAACCCCGTGACTGCAAGGGGAGGGGGTATCGTGGCGTCTGCTCCGTAGTGCAGGGGATCCTTAGCGCGCCCCAGCCGTGAGGGTAGAATCAGCAAAATTGAAGAAAACTTCGGCGGTCACTGCAAACGAAGGAACTCAGCCATAGATGAATTAAAATCAATATTTATTCAAATCTTGGTGCTGGACATCACAGAGATTCACCTTCTCTGACGCGTTTCATTCCGTTAGGAACTTTATCTTTACTTTGATAAAGTTCCTAACGGAATGAAACGCTTCAATTTTGCCCTCATGCAGTAAGCAGCGATAAGACACTTATCACCAGCTTATCGCCAAAAAAGCCTACAGCGATTCAGTAAGCCCAGAGAAGCTGGCGATAAGAGCAAAAATTACAGGTTTTTTTTGACAAAAAAGACACACACACAGTGACACACAGTGACACACACACAATAAGCCCACCTCTGCAAACACACTCAAAAACAAGGCCTTTCCCCCCTTGGGGTGGGTAAGGTGTCTGGGAGGGGCTATAAGGGGGCATGTGGGTTACCTGAGGTCCGTGGATGGGCTGCTGGAGCTGCATAGGTAGCCAGTGCAGATGAGACTGGCAGGGGCGGAGCCTAAAGGGAGGGACACAGGGGCGGAGCCTAAGGAGCCCGGCATTACTGGAGGAGAGAAGGGAGGGGGGCAGTGCTGAGGGAAGGGGAGGCCCGGCATTACTGGAGGAGAGAAGGGAGGGGGGCAGTGCTGAGGGAAGGGGAGGCCCGGCATTACTGGAGGAGAGAAGGGAGGGGGGCAGTGCTGAGGGAAGGGGAGGCCCGGCATTACTGGAGGAGAGAAGGGAGGGGGGCAGTGCTGAGGGAAGGGGAGGCCCGGCATTACTGGAGGAGAGAAGGGAGGGGGGCAGTGCTGAGGGAAGGGGAGGCCCGGCATTACTGGAGGAGAGAAGGGAGGGGGGCAGTGCTGAGGGAAGTGGAGGGCCCAGCATTACTGGAGGAGAGAAGGGAGGGGGGCAGTGCCGAGGGAAGGGGAGGCCCGGCATTACTGGAGGAGAGAAGGGAGGGGGCAGTGCTGAGGGAAGGGGAGGGCCCGGCATTACTGGAGGAGAGAAGGGAGGGGGGCAGTGCTGAGGGAAGGGGAGGCCCGGCATTACTGGGGGAGAGAAGGGAGGGGGGCAGTGCTGAGGGAAGGGGAGGCCCGGCATTACTGGAGGAGAGAAGGGAGGGGGGCAGTGCTGAGGGAAGGGGAGGCCCGGCATTACTGGAGGAGAGAAGGGAGAGGTGAAGAAAACTTCGGCGGTCACTGCAAACGAAGGAACTCAGCCATAGATGAATTAAAATCAATATTTATTCAAATCTTGGTGCTGGACATCACAGAGATTCACCTTCTCTGACGCGTTTCATTCCGTTAGGAACTTTATCTTTATACTTTGATAAAGTTCCTAACGGAATGAAACGCTTCAATTTTGCCCTCATGCAGTAAGCAGCGATAAGACACTTATCACCAGCTTATCGCCAAAAAAGCCTACAGCGATTCAGTAAGCCCAGAGAAGCTGGCGATAAGAGCAAAAATTACAGGTTTTTTTTGCCAAAAAAGAAATAAATAAATAAAAATTACAAATCAGCAGACGCGCGGTGATAAGCCACTTTTCGGCACTGATCGCCAGTTTTTCAAACACGCTCAATTCTATAAGCCCTGATCAGCTTATTGCGGCTGATCGCCACTTTAAAATTGCTGTTTCTTCTCCAAATTGTCCCACCACAAAAGTTGGCAAGAAGGTGGGGTGAAGCTGCGATGAAAATAAAATGCATGTGTCCCAGAGCTGATATCCATTAATATCAGCACCAGAGACCCCCGGCATGAATCCCATGCATAAAAAATGCATTTACAGGCAACTTCATTACCGCCAAGGCAATGAAGGGGTTATATACCCGTGCCAGGCTTATTGCGGGTAGCGGGGGTGGGTGAAGGTGGTATTTGGCCCTGGGTGGGTATTTAGGCCTTGCCAGGGGGTTGCGGGATGACTTAACCTCTTCTTTACCTTAGCAGATAATACCGCTAAGGTAATGAAGGGGTTAATCCCTCCCGCTACCCCCCCACCCGGTAGGCCTAAACACACTTCCTTGGGGCCAATACCCCATTCACCCACCCCCACTACCCACAATAAACAAAAATACACATAACAGCCTCACTATCCACTCCTAGGTCCCTAATAAACCATTACAATATTCATAAAACCATTATTTTTTTTACACACAGGATTAATACCGCAGTCCAGCAGGGGTCCCCGGTGGTCCAGATGGGTGTCCGCAGGTTCCACAGTTCACTCTGGGGGGTGCCCACCGGTGTCTGGGGGACTTTGGGTTGTCCCCGCTAGGCTCCGTGGGCCTCCAGGTGGTCCCCGCGGGTGTCCGTGGGCACCAATGGCATCCACGCGGTTGTCTGGGAGCTTTCAGGTGGTTCCCACAGGTGTCTAGGGGCCCTCGGGTGGTTCCCACAGGTGTCTAGGGGCCCTCGGGTGGTTCCCACGGGTGTCTGGGGGGCCCTCGGGTGGCCCTGTGGGTGCCTGGGGCCCCCACAGCTGTGGGGCCACCAGTTCTTCCCCGCAGGTGTCCTTCGTGGGTCCTCAGGTGGTCCCTGTGGGAGTCTGGGGGTCCTTGGGTTGTCCCCGTGGGTCCCCGCTGGCCTGCTGTACCAATCCTGTATTTAAAAAAACAAAAACATGGCCTACATTTACATCAATACAGCTCCCCCACCCCACCAAACACATACAGTGCAGTAATGGGCAAAATAACTATTATCCAGACACGTGGTCATCTCTCCATCTTTACTATACAGACTTGCACAGACGATAGTTGCGAGCTGTGACTCCCAGACAGGCAGAAAGC
>NW_027454997.1:0-49473 GCF_040206685.1 Ascaphus truei | reverse complement strand
GGGAGAAAAAAAAAATTAAGGCTGTGCCTATAGTGTCGTCGATGGCGACACGATGGGTGACGACGCCGTCGCCACCGGCAAAAGTTATGTTTCGCCGGGCGGCGGCAGTGCGGGATTCCGGCAATTTCATTTGTTCAAGTGACGTGACGACCCTTGAAAAATCTAATTTTGCCGGCTACCAGTTTCCGCAACGGCGACGTCGCTTTTGTCGCCGTAGTCGCGCAATATAAGCGCACGCGGCGGCAATGCTTCTGTTTTCGGCCGACGTCGCCAGTACTATACAGTATGCACGGCCTAAGAATGTAGATTAAATATTTGAAAAATTGTGCTAATTATTCTGCTCCATACAAAATGTTCCTAATATTTCACTATACTGAGATAGATCCCTTAATTTCCCAGCGTTCTCGTGTGGTAACGGGGGAAGGGAGCAGCGCTGATTGAGACGACCCTAGGGAGCGATTCATGGTATGTTTATCAATTTAAACTTTTACATCCTCATAACCTTTTATAAAACTACAGAACAAATGCAAAGAAAGCTGCAGAATGGCCGGTGTGGGGATCAAGCCCACGGCCGCGGCATTATTATCCCCACAACTGCGCTATCCAGCAAGCAAGCAACTGTATGTAGGGAAGGGGGAGAGAGAGGCACAGTGAGGGGAGGAGGGGATAGAGGCACAGTGAGGGGAGGAGGGGATAGAGGCACAGTGAGGTGGGGAGAGAGGCACAGTGAGGGAAGGGGGAGAGAGGCACAGTGAGGGGGGGGAGAGAGGCACAGTGAGGGGGGGGGAGAGAGGCACAGTGAGGGAGGGGGAGAGAGGCACAGTGAGGGGAGGGCCGCAGAGAGGCACAGTGAGGGGAGGGGAGAGAGGCACAGTGAGGAGAAGGGAGAGAAACACAGTGAGGGGAGGGGGGAGAGGCACAATGAGGGAGGGGGGAGAGGCACAATGAGGGGAGGGGGGAGAGGCACAGTGAGGGGAAGGAGGGGAGAGAGGCACAGTGGGGAAGGAGGGGAGAGAGGCACAGTGAGGGAGAGAGGCACAGTGAGGGAGGGGGGAGAGGCACAATGAGGGGAGGGGGGAGAGGCACAATGAGGGGAGGGGGGAGAGGCACAGTGAGGGGAAGGAGGGGAGAGAGGCACAGTGAGGGGAAGGAGGGGAGAGAAGGCACAGTGAGGGAAGGAGGGGAGAGAGGCACAGTGAGTGGAGGGGGGAGAGAGGCACAGTGAGGGGAGGGGGGAGAGAGGCACAGTGAGGGGAGGGGGGAGAGAGGCACAGTGAGGGGAGTGGGGGAGCGAGGCACAGTGAGGGAGGGGGGTACAGAGGCACAGTGAGGGGAGGAGGGGAGAGAGGTACAGTGAGGGGAGGGGGGGAGAGAGGCACGGGGAGGGGAGGGGGAGAGGCACAGTGAGGGGAGAGAGGCACAGTGAGGGGGGGGAGAGGCACAGTGAGGGGAGAGGGGAGAGAGACACAGTGAGGGGAGGGGGAGAGAGGCACAGTGAGGGGAGGGGGGAGAGAGGCACAGTGAGGGGAGGGGGGAGAGAGGCACAGTGAGGGGAGGGGGGAGAGAGGCACAGCGAGGGGAGGGGGGAGAGAGGCACAGTGAGGGGAGTGGGGGAGAGAGGCACAGTGAGGGGAGAGGGGAGAGAGGCACAGTGAGGGGAGGAGGGAGGAGGCACAGTGAGGGGGGGGGAGAGAGGCACAGTGAGGGGAGGGGGGAGAGAGGCAAAGTGAGGGAGGGGGGAGAGAGGCAAAGTGAGGGGAGAGGGGCACAGTGAGGGGAGGGGAGAGAGGCACAGTGAGGGGAGGGGAGAGAGGCACAGTGAGGGGAGTGGGGGAGAGAGGCACAGTGAGGGGAGTGGGGGAGAGAGGCAAAGTGAGGGGAGGGGGGAGAGAGGCAAAGTGAGGGGAGAGGGGCACAGTGAGAGGGAGGGGAGAGAGGCACAGTGAGGGGAGGGGAGAGAGGCACAGTGAGGGGAGTGGGGGAGAGAGGCACAGTGAGGGGAGTGGGGGAGAGAGGCACAGTGAGGGGAGTGGGGGAGAGAGGCACAGTGAGGGGAAGGAGGGGAGAGAGGCACAGTGAGGGGAGGGGGAGAGAGGCACAGTGAGGGAGGGGGGAGAGAGGCACAGTGAGGGGAGGGGGGAGAGAGGCACAGTGAGAGGAGGGGGGAGAGAGGCACAGTGAGGGGAGGGGGGTACAGAGGCACAGTGAGGGGAGGAGGGGAGAGAGGCACAGTGACGGGAGGGGGGAGCGAGCACAGTGAGGGGAGGGGGGTACAGAGGCACCGTGAGGGGAGGAGGGGGAGAGAGGCACAGTGAGCAGAGGGGGAAAGAGAGGCACAGTGAGGGGGGGAGAGGCACAGTGAGGAGAAGGGAGAGAAGCACAGTGAGGGAGGGGGGAGAGGCACAGTGAGGGGAGGGGAGAGAGGCACAGTGAGGGGAGGGGGGAGAGGCACAGTGAGGGGAAGGGGACAGAGGCACAGTGAGGGAAGGGGACAGAGGCACAGTGAGGGGAAGGGGACAGAGGCACAGTGAGGGGAAGGGGACAGAGGCACAGTGAGGGGAGGGAGAGAGGCACAGTGAGGGGAGGGGAGAGAGGCAAAGTGAGGGGAGGGGGAGAGGCACAGTGAGGGGAGGGGGAGAGTGAGGAAAGGGGGGAGAGGCACAGTGAGGGAATGGGGAGAGAGAGGCACAGTGAGGGGAGGGGGGAGGAATGCACAATGAGGAGGGGAGAGAGGCACAGTGAGGGGAGGGGAGGGGAAAGAGGCACAGTGAGGGAGGGGGAGAGGCACGGGAGGGGAGGGGGAGAGGCACGGGGAGGGGAGAGGCACAGGGAGAGGGAAGCGAGGCATATTGAGGGGAGCGAGGCACAGTGAGGGTAGAGGGGAGAGAGACACAGTGAGGGGGAGAGAGGCACAGAGAAAGGAGGGAAGAGTGAGGAAAGGGTGGAGAGGCACAGTGAGGGAGGGGGAGAGAGGCACAGTGGGGGATGGAGGAGAGAGAGGCTCAGTGAGGGAAGGGAGGAGAGAGGCACATTGAGGGAAGGAGGAGAGAGAGGCACAGTGAGGGAAGGAGGAGAGGCACAGTGAGGGGAGGTAGGAGAGAGGCACAGTGAGGGGGAGAGCACAGTGAGGGGACAGGGAGAGGCACAGTGAGGGGAGGGGGTGAGAGGCACAGTGAGGGGAGGGAGGAGAGAGGCACAGTGAGGGAAGGGAGGAGAGAGGCACAGTGAGGGGGGGATAGAGGCACAGTGAGGGGGTGATAGAGGCACAGTGAGGGGGGATAGAGGCACAGTGAGGGAAGGGGGAGAGAGGCACATTGAGGAAGGAGGAGAGAGAGGCACAGTGAGGGAAGGAGGAGAGGCACAGTGAGGGGAGGGAGGAGAGAGGCACAGTGAGGGGGGGGAGAGAAGCACAGTGAAAGGAGGGAAGAGTGAGGGAAGGGAGGAGAGAGGCACAGTGAGGGGAGGGGGGAGAGAGGCACATTGAGGGAAGGAGGAGAGAGAGGCACAGTGAGGGAAGGAGGAGAGGCACAGTGAGGGAGGGAGGGAGGAGAGAGGCACAGTGAGGGGGGGGAGAAGCACAGTGAGGGGACAGGGAGAGGCACAGTGAGGGGACAGGGAGAGGCACAGTGAGGGGAGGGGGTGAGAGGCACAGTGAGGGGAGGGGGGAGAGAGGCACAGTGAGGGGGGGGATAGAGGCACAGTGAGGGGAGGGGGGAGAGAGGCGCAGCGAGGGGAGGGGGGAGAGGCACAGTGAGGGGACTGGGGGAAGGGGGTATAGAGGCAGTGAGGGGAGGGGGAGGGAGGCGCAGTGGGAGGAGGGGGAGAGAGGCGCAGTGGGGGGAGGGGAAGAGGTGCGCAGTGAGGGGAGGGGGAAAAAGAGGCACAGTGAGGGGAGGGTGAGAGAGGTACAGTGAGGGGAGTGGGGGAGAGAGGCACAGTGAGGGGGGGAGAGAGGCACAGTGAGGGGGGGGAGAGAGGCACAGTGAGGGGAGGGGGAGAGAGGCACAGTGAGGGAGGGCCGCAGAGAGGCACAGTGAGGGGAGGGAGAGAGGCACAGTGAGGAGAAGGGAGAGAAACACAGTGAGGGGAGGGGAGAGAGGCACAGTGAGGGGAGGGGGGAGAGAGGCACAGTGAGGGGGGGGAGAGAGGCACAGTGAGGGGGGGGGAGAGAGGCACAGTGAGGGGAGGGGGAGAGAGGCACAGTGAGGGGAGGGCCGCAGAGAGGCACAGTGAGGGGAGGGGAGAGAGGCACAGTGAGGAGAAGGGAGAGAAACACAGTGAGGGGAGGGGGGAGAGGCACAGTGAGGGAGAGAGGCACAGTGAGGGGAGGGGGGAGAGGCACAATGAGGGGAGGGGGGAGAGGCACAATGAGGGGAGGGGGGAGAGGCACAGTGAGGGGAAGGAGGGGAGAGAGGCACAGTGAGGGGAAGGAGGGGAGAGAGGCACAGTGAGGGGAAGGAGGGGAGAGAGGCACAGTGAGTGGAGGGGGGAGAGAGGCACAGTGAGGGGAGGGGGGAGAGAGGCACAGTGAGGGGAGGGGGGAGAGAGGCACAGTGAGGGGAGTGGGGGAGCGAGGCACAGTGAGGGGAGGGGGGTACAGAGGCACAGTGAGGGGAGGAGGGGAGAGAGGTACAGTGAGGGGAGGGGGGGGAGAGAGGCACGGGGAGGGGAGGGGGAGAGGCACAGTGAGGGGAGAGAGGCACAGTGAGGGGGGGGAGAGGCACAGTGAGGGGAGAGGGGAGAGAGACACAGTGAGGGGAGGGGGAGAGAGGCACAGTGAGGGGAGGGGGGAGAGAGGCACAGTGAGGGGAGGGGGGAGAGAGGCACAGTGAGGGGAGGGGGGAGAGAGGCACAGCGAGGGGAGGGGGGAGAGAGGCACAGTGAGGGGAGTGGGGGAGAGAGGCACAGTGAGGGGAGAGGGGAGAGAGGCACAGTGAGGGGAGGAGGGAGGAGGCACAGTGAGGGGGGGGGAGAGAGGCACAGTGAGGGGAGGGGGGAGAGAGGCAAAGTGAGGGGAGGGGGGAGAGAGGCAAAGTGAGGGGAGAGGGGCACAGTGAGGGGAGGGGAGAGAGGCACAGTGAGGGGAGGGGAGAGAGGCACAGTGAGGGGAGTGGGGGAGAGAGGCACAGTGAGGGGAGTGGGGGAGAGAGGCAAAGTGAGGGGAGGGGGGAGAGAGGCAAAGTGAGGGGAGAGGGGCACAGTGAGGGGAGGGGAGAGAGGCACAGTGAGGGGAGGGGAGAGAGGCACAGTGAGGGGAGTGGGGGAGAGAGGCACAGTGAGGGGAGTGGGGGAGAGAGGCACAGTGAGGGGAGTGGGGGAGAGAGGCACAGTGAGGGGAAGGAGGGGAGAGAGGCACAGTGAGGGGAGGGGGGAGAGAGGCACAGTGAGGGGAGGGGGGAGAGAGGCACAGTGAGGGGAGGGGGGAGAGAGGCACAGTGAGAGGAGGGGGGAGAGAGGCACAGTGAGGGGAGGGGGGTACAGAGGCACAGTGAGGGGAGGAGGGGAGAGAGGCACAGTGACGGGAGGGGGGAGCGAGGCACAGTGAGGGGAGGGGGGTACAGAGGCACCGTGAGGGGAGGAGGGGAGAGAGGCACAGTGAGCAGAGGGGGGAAAGAGAGGCACAGTGAGGGGGGGAGAGGCACAGTGAGGAGAAGGGAGAGAAGCACAGTGAGGGGAGGGGGGAGAGGCACAGTGAGGGGAGGGGAGAGAGGCACAGTGAGGGGAGGGGGGAGAGGCACAGTGAGGGGAAGGGGACAGAGGCACAGTGAGGGGAAGGGGACAGAGGCACAGTGAGGGGAAGGGGACAGAGGCACAGTGAGGGGAAGGGGACAGAGGCACAGTGAGGGGAGGGGAGAGAGGCACAGTGAGGGGAGGGGAGAGAGGCAAAGTGAGGGGAGGGGGGAGAGGCACAGTGAGGGGAGGGGGAGAGTGAGGAAAGGGGGGAGAGGCACAGTGAGGGAATGGGGAGAGAGAGGCACAGTGAGGGGAGGGGGGAGGAATGCACAATGAGGAGGGGGAGAGAGGCACAGTGAGGGGAGGGGAGGGGAAAGAGGCACAGTGAGGGGAGGGGGAGAGGCACGGGGAGGGGAGGGGGAGAGGCACGGGGAGGGGAGAGGCACAGGGAGAGGGAAGCGAGGCATATTGAGGGGAGCGAGGCACAGTGAGGGTAGAGGGGAGAGAGACACAGTGAGGGGGAGAGAGGCACAGAGAAAGGAGGGAAGAGTGAGGAAAGGGTGGAGAGGCACAGTGAGGGGAGGGGGAGAGAGGCACAGTG
Organism: Ascaphus truei; assembly: GCF_040206685.1. Classification (NCBI taxonomy): domain Eukaryota; kingdom Metazoa; phylum Chordata; class Amphibia; order Anura; family Ascaphidae; genus Ascaphus; species Ascaphus truei. The sequence goes on along the minus strand of NW_027454997.1, from coordinate 43,199 downwards.
GGGGATGGAGGAGAGAGAGGCTCAGTGAGGGAAGGGAGGAGAGAGGCACATTGAGGGAAGGAGGAGAGAGAGGCACAGTGAGGGAAGGAGGAGAGGCACAGTGAGGGGAGGTAGGAGAGAGGCACAGTGAGGGGGGAGAGCACAGTGAGGGGACAGGGAGAGGCACAGTGAGGGGAGGGGGGTGAGAGGCACAGTGAGGGGAGGGAGGAGAGAGGCACAGTGAGGGAAGGGAGGAGAGAGGCACAGTGAGGGGGGGATAGAGGCACAGTGAGGGGGGATAGAGGCACAGTGAGGGAAGGGGGAGAGAGGCACATTGAGGGAAGGAGGAGAGAGAGGCACAGTGAGGGAAGGAGGAGAGGCACAGTGAGGGGAGGGAGGAGAGAGGCACAGTGAGGGGGGGGAGAAGCACAGTGAAAGGAGGGAAGAGTGAGGGAAGGGAGGAGAGAGGCACAGTGAGGGGAGGGGGGGAGAGAGGCACATTGAGGGAAGGAGGAGAGAGAGGCACAGTGAGGGAAGGAGGAGAGGCACAGTGAGGGGAGGGAGGAGAGAGGCACAGTGAGGGGGGGGAGAAGCACAGTGAGGGGACAGGGAGAGGCACAGTGAGGGGACAGGGAGAGGCACAGTGAGGGGAGGGGGTGAGAGGCACAGTGAGGGGAGGGGGGAGAGAGGCACAGTGAGGGGGGGGATAGAGGCACAGTGAGGGGAGGGGGGAGAGAGGCGCAGCGAGGGGAGGGGGGAGAGGCACAGTGAGGGGACTGGGGGAAGGGGGTATAGAGGCAGTGAGGGGAGGGGGAGGGAGGCGCAGTGGGAGGAGGGGGAGAGAGGCGCAGTGGGGGGAGGGGAAGAGGTGCGCAGTGAGGGGAGGGGGAAAAAGAGGCACAGTGAGGGGAGGGTGAGAGAGGTACAGTGAGGGGAGTGGGGGAGAGAGGCACAGTGAGGGGAGGGGAAAGCGAGGCACAGTGAGGGGAGGGGGGGACAGAGGCACAGTGAGGGGAGGAGGGGAGAGAGGCACAGTGAGGGGGGGAGAGAGGCACAGTGAGGGGAGGGGCGGAGAGAGGCACAGTGAGGGAGGTTGGAGAGGCACAGTGAGGAGAAGGGAGAGAAGCACAGTGAGGGGAGGGGGGAGAGGCACTGTGAGGGGAGAGAGGCACAGTGAGGGGAGGGGGGAGAGGCACAGTGAGGGGAGGAGGGAGATGCACAGTGAGGGGAAGGGGAGAGAGGCACAGTGAGGGGAGGGGGGAGGAGGCACAGTGAGGGGGGAGTGAGGCACAGTGAGGGGAGGGGGGAGAGAGGCACAGTGAGGGGGGGAGAGAGGCAAAGTGAGGGGAGCGGGGCACAGTGAGGGGAGGGGAGAGAGGCACAGTGAGGGGAGAGGCACAGTGAGGGGAGGGGGGAGGAGGCACAGTGAGGGGGGGAGAGGCACAGTGAGGGGAGGGGGGAGAGAGGCACAGTGAGGGGGGGGAGAGAGGCAGAGTGAGGGGGGGGAGAGAGGCAAAGTGAGGGGAGCGGGGCACAGTGAGGGGAGGGGAGAGAGGCACAGTGAGGGGAGTGGGGGAGAGGCACAGTGTGGGGAAGGAGGGGAGAGAGGCACAGTGAGGGGAGGTGGGAGAGGCACAGTGAGGGAAGGGGGGAGAGAGGCACAGTGAGGGGAGGGGGGAGAGAGGCACAGTAAGGGGAGGGGGGAGAGAGGCACAGTGAGGGGAGTGGGGGAGAGAGGCACAGTGAGGGGAGGGGGGAGCGAGGCACAGTGAGGGGACGGGGGGACAGAGGCACAGTGAGGGGATGGGGACAGAGGCACAGTGAGGGGAGGAGGGGAGAGAGGCACAGTGAAGGGAGGGGGGGAGAGAGGCACAGTGAGAGGAGGGGCGGAGAGAGGCACAGTGAGGAGAAGGGAGAGAAGCACAGTGAGGGGAGGGGGGAGAGAGGCACAGTGAGGGGAGGGCCGGAGAGAGGCACAGTGAGGAGAAGGGAGAGAAGCACAGTGAGGGGAGGGGGAGAGGCACAGTGAGGGGAGGGGAGAGAGACACAGTGAGGGGAGGGGGGAGAGGCACAGTGAGGGAATGGGGAGAGAGAGGCACAGTGAGGGGAGGGTGGAGGAATGCACAATGAGGAGGGGGAGAGAGGCACAGTGAGGGGAGGGGAGGGGAAAGAGGCACACTGAGGGGAGGGGGAGAGGCACGGGGAGGGGAGAGGCACAGGGAGAGGGGAGCGAGGCATATTGAAGGGAGCGAGGCACAGTGAGGGGAGAGAGGCACAGTGAGGGGGAGAGAGACACAGTGAAAGGAGGGAAGAGTGAGGAAAGGGGGGAGAGGCACAGTGAGGGGAGGGCGGAGAGGCACAGTGAGGGATGGAGGAGAGAGAGGCTCAGTGAGGGAAGGGAGGAGAGAGGCACAGTGAGGGGAGGGGGGAGAGAGGCACATTGAGGGAAGGAGGAGAGAGGCACAGTGAGGGAAGGAGGAGAGGCACAGTGAGGGGAGGGAGGAGAGAGGCACAGTGAGGGGACAGGGAGAGGCACAGTGAGGGGAGGGAGGAGAGAGGCACAGTGAGGGGAGGGAGGAGAGAGGCACAGTGAAGGGGGGGGATAGAGGCACAGTGAGGGGAGGGGGGAGAGAGGCGCAGCAAGGGGAGGGGGGAGAGGCACAGTGAGGGGAGTGGGGGAAGGGGGTATAGAGGCAGTGAGGGGAGGGGGAGAGAGGCGCAGTGGGGGGAGGGGGAAGAGGTGCGCAGTGAGGGGAGGGGGAAAAAGAGGCACAGTGAGGTGAGGGAGGAGAGGGACATGGAAGAGGCACAGCGAGGGGACGGGGGAGAGGCACAGTGAGGGGAGGGGGGAGAGGCACAGTGAGGGGAGCGGGAGAGGCACAGTGATGGGAAGAGAGAGACACGGTGATGGGGAGAGAGAGGCACAGTGATGGGGAGAGAGAGGCACAGTGATGGGGAGAGAGAGGCACAGTGATGGGGAGAGAGGCACAGTGAGGGGGAGAGAGAGGCACAGTAAGGGAGAGAAAAAAATTAAGGCTGTGCCTATAGTGCCGTCGATGGCGACACGATGGGTGACGACGCCGTCGCCACCGGCAAAAGTTATGTTTCGCCGGGCGGCGGCAGTGCGGGATTCCGGCAATTTCATTTGTTCAAGTGACGTGACGACCCTTGAAAAATCTAATTTTGCCGGCTACCAGTTTCCGCAACGGCGACGTCGCTTTGTCGCCGTAGCGCGCAATATAAGCGCACGCGGCGGCAATGCTTCTGTTTTCGGCCGACGTCGCCAGTACTATATGCGCGGCCTAAGAATGTAGATTAAATATTTGAAAAATTGTGCTAATTATTCTGCTCCATACAAAATGTTCCTAATATTTCACTATACTGAGATAGATCCCTTAATTTCCCAGCGTTCTCGTGTGGTAACGGGGGAAGGGAGCAGCGCTGATTGAGACGACCCTAGGGAGCGATTCATGGTATGTTTATCAATTTAAACTTTTACATCCTCATAACCTTTTATAAAACACAGAACAAATGCAAAGAAAGCTGCAGAATGGCCGGTGTGGGGATCAAACCCACGGCCGCGGCATTATTATCCCCACAACTGCGCTATCCAGCAAGCAAGCAACTGTATGTAGGGAAGGGGGAGAGAGGCACAGTGAGGGGAGGAGGGGATAGAGGCACAGTGAGAGGAGGAGGGGATAGAGGCACAGTGAGGGAAGGGGGGAGAGAGGCACAGTGAGGGGGGGGAGAGAGGCACAGTGAGGGGGGGGGTAGAGAGGCACAGTGAGGGGAGGGGGAGAGAGGCACAGTGAGGGGAGGGCCGCAGAGAGGCACAGTGAGGGGAGGGGAGAGAGGCACAGTGAGGAGAAGGGAGAGAAGCACAGTGAGGGGAGGGGAGAGAGGCACAGTGAGGGGAGGGGAGAGAGGCACAGTGAGGGGAGGGGAGAGAGGCACAGTGAGGGGAGGGGGGAGAGGCACAATGAGGGGAGGGGGGAGAGGCACAGTGAGGGGAAGGGAGAGAGGCACAGTGAGGGGAAGGGGAGAGAGGCACAGTGAGGTGAGGGGAGGGGGAGAGGCACAGTGAGGGGAGAGGGGCACAGTGAGGGGAGGGGGGAGAGAGGCACAGTGAGGGGGGGAGAGGCACAGTGAGGGGAGAGGGGAGAGAGACACAGTGAAAGGAGGGGGAGAGAGGCACAGTGAGGGGAGGGGGGAGAGAGGCACAGTGAGGGGAGGGGGGAGAGAGGCACAGTGAGGGGAGGGGGGAGAGAGGCACAGTGAGGGGAGTGGGGGAGAGAGGCACAGTGAGGGGAGGGGAGAGAGGCACAGTGAGGGGAGTGGGGGAGAGAGGCACAGTGAGGGGAGAGGGGAGAGAGGCACAGTGAGGGGAGGGGGGAGGAGGCACAGTGAGGGGGGGGGAGAGAGGCACAGTGAGGGGAGGGGGGAGAGAGGCAAAGTGAGGGGAGAGGGGCACAGTGAGGGGAGGGGAGAGAGGCACAGTGAGGGGAGTGGGGGAGAGAGGCACAGTGAGGGGAAGGAGGGGAGAGAGGCACAGTGAGGGGAGGGGGGAGAGAGGCACAGTGAGGGGAGGGGGGAGAGAGGCACAGTGAGGGGAGGGGGGAGAGAGGCACAGTGAGGGGAGGGGGGAGAGAGGCACAGTGAGGGGAGGGGGGAGAGGCACAGTGAGGGGAGGGGGGAGAGGCACAGTGAGGGGAGTGGGGGAGAGGCACAGTGAGGGGAGGGGGAGCGAGGCACAGTGAGGGGAGGGGGGTACAGAGGCACAGTGAGGGGAGGAGGGGAGAGAGGTACAGTGAGGGGAGGGGGGGGAGAGAGGCACAGTGAGGGGAGGGGAGGGGGAGAGGCACAGTGAGGGGAGAGAGGCACAGTGAGGGGGGGGGAGAGGCACAGTGAGGGGAGAGGGGAGAGAGACACAGTGAGGGGAGGGGGGAGAGAGGCACAGTGAGGGGAGGGGGGAGAGAGGCACAGTGAGGGGAGGGGGGAGAGAGGCACAGTGAGGGGAGGGGGGAGAGAGGCACAGTGAGGGGAGTGGGGGAGAGAGGCACAGTGAGGGGAGAGGGAGAGAGGCACAGTGAGGGGAGGAGGGAGGAGGCACAGTGAGGGGGGGGAGAGAGGCACAGTGAGGGGAGGGGGGAGAGAGGCAAAGTGAGGGGAGAGGGGCACAGTGAGGGGAGGGGAGAGAGGCACAGTGAGGGGAGGGGAGAGAGGCACAGTGAGGGGAGGGGAGAGAGGCACAGTGAGGGGAGTGGGGGAGAGAGGCACAGTGAGGGGAGTGGGGGAGAGAGGCACAGTGAGGGGAGTGGGGGAGAGAGGCACAGTGAGGGGCAGGAGGGGAGAGAGGCACAGTGAGGGGAGGGGGAGAGAGGCACAGTGAGGGGAGGGGGAGAGAGGCACAGTGAGGGGAGGGGGAGAGAGGCACAGTGAGGGGAGGGGGGAGAGAGGCACAGTGAGGGGAGTGGGGGAGAGAGGCACAGTGAGGGGAGTGGGGGAGAGAGGCACAGTGAGGGGAGGGGGGAGCGATGCACAGTGAGGGGAAGGGGGGACAGAGGCACAGTGAGGGGAGGAGGGGAGAGAGGCACAGTGAGGGGAGGGGGTGAGAGAGGCACAGTGAGGGGGGGGAGAGAGGCACAGTGAGGGGAGGGGCGGAGAGAGGCACAGTGAGGGAGGTGGGAGAGGCACAGTGAGGAGAAGGGAGAGAAGCACAGTGAGGGGAGGGGGGAGAGGCACAGTGAGGGGAATGGGAGAGAGGCACAGTGAGGGTAGGGGAGGGGAGAGAGGCACAGTGAAGGGAGGGAGAGAGGCACAGTGAGGGGAGGGGGAGAGTGAGGAAAGGGGGGAGAGGCACAGTGAGGGAATGGGGAGAGAGAGGCACAGTGAGGGGAGGGTGGAGGAATGCACAATGAGGAGGGGGAGAGAGGCACAGTGAGGGGAGGGGAAAGAGGCACAGTGAGGGGAGGGGGAGAGGCACGGGGAGGGGAGAGGCACAGGGAGAGGGGAGCGAGGCATATTGAGGGGAGCGAGGCACAGTGAGGGGGAGAGAGACACAGTGAAAGGAGGGAAGAGTGAGGAAAGGGGGGAGAGGCACAGTGAGGGGAGGGCGGAGAGGCACAGTGAGGGATGGAGGAGAGAGAGGCTCAGTGAGGGAAGGGAGGAGAGAGGCACAGTGAGGGGAGGGGGGGAGAGAGGCACATTGAGGGAAGGAGGAGAGAGGCACAGTGAGGGAAGGAGGAGAGACACAGTGAGGGGAGGGAGGAGAGAGGCACAGTGAGGGGACAGGGAGAGGCACAGTGAGGGGAGGGGGTGAGAGACACAGTGAGGGGAGGGAGGAGAGAGGCACAGTGAGGGGAGGGAGGAGAGAGGCACAGTGAAGGGGGGGGATAGAGGCACAGTGAGGGGAGGGGGGAGAGAGGCGCAGCAAGGGGAGGGGGGAGAGGCACAGTGAGGGGAGTGGGGGAAGGGGGTATAGAGGCAGTGAGGGGAGGGGGAGAGAGGCGCAGTGGGGGGAGGGGGAAGAGGTGCGCAGTGAGGGGAGGGGGAAAAAGAGGCACAGTGAGGTGAGGGAGGAGAGGGACATGGGAGAGGCACAGCGAGGGGACGGGGGAGAGGCACAGTGAGGGGAGCGGGAGAGGCACAGTGATGGGAAGAGAGAGACACAGTGATGGGGAGAGAGAGGCACAGTGATGGGGAGAGAGAGGCACAGTGATGGGGAGAGAGAGGCACAGTGATGGGGAGAGAGAGGCACAGTGATGGGGAGAGAGGCACAGTGAGGGGGAGAGAGAGGCACAGTAAGGGAGAAAAAAAAATTAAGGCTGTGCCTATAGTGTCGTCGATGGCGACACGATGGGTGACGACGCCGTCGCCACCGGCAAAAGTTATGTTTCGCCGGGCGGCGGCAGTGCGGGATTCCGGCAATTTCATTTGTTCAAGTGACGTGACGACCCTTGAAAAATCTAATTTTGCCGGCTACCAGTTTCCGCAACGGCGACGTCGCTTTGTCGCCGTAGCGCGCAATATAAGCGCACGCGGCGGCAATGCTTCTGTTTTCGGCCGACGTCGCCAGTACTATACAGTATGCACGGCCTAAGAATGTAGATTAAATATTTGAAAAATTGTGCTAATTATTCTGCTCCATACAAAATGTTCCTAATATTTCACTATACTGAGATAGATCCCTTAATTTCCCAGCGTTCTCGTGTGGTAACGGGGGAAGGGAGCAGCGCTGATTGAGACGACCCTAGGGAGCGATTCATGGTATGTTTATCAATTTAAACTTTTACATCCTCATAACCTTTTATAAAACACAGAACAAATGCAAAGAAAGCTGCAGAATGGCCGGTGTGGGGATCAAGCCCACGGCCGCGGCATTATTATCCCCACAACTGCGCTATCCAGCAAGCAAGCAACTGTATGTAGGGAAGGGGGAGAGAGGCACAGTGAGGGGAGGAGGGGATAGAGGCACAGTGAGGGGAGGAGGGGATAGAGGCACAGTGAGGGGAGGAGGGGATAGAGGCACAGTGAGGGAAGGGGGGAGAGAGGCACAGTGAGGGGGGGGGAGAGAGGCACAGTGAGGGGGGGGGAGAGAGGCACAGTGAGGGGAGGGGGAGAGAGGCACAGTGAGGGGAGGGCCGCAGAGAGGCACAGTGAGGGGAGGGGAGAGAGGCACAGTGAGGAGAAGGGAGAGAAACACAGTGAGGGGAGGGGGGAGAGGCACAGTGAGGGGAGAGAGGCACAGTGAGGGGAGGGGGGAGAGGCACAATGAGGGGAGGGGGGAGAGGCACAATGAGGGGAGGGGGGAGAGGCACAGTGAGGGGAAGGAGGGGAGAGAGGCACAGTGAGGGGAAGGAGGGGAGAGAGGCACAGTGAGGGGAAGGAGGGGAGAGAGGCACAGTGAGTGGAGGGGGGAGAGAGGCACAGTGAGGGGAGGGGGGAGAGAGGCACAGTGAGGGGAGGGGGGAGAGAGGCACAGTGAGGGGAGTGGGGGAGCGAGGCACAGTGAGGGGAGGGGGGTACAGAGGCACAGTGAGGGGAGGAGGGGAGAGAGGTACAGTGAGGGGAGGGGGGGGAGAGAGGCACGGGGAGGGGAGGGGGAGAGGCACAGTGAGGGGAGAGAGGCACAGTGAGGGGGGGGAGAGGCACAGTGAGGGGAGAGGGGAGAGAGACACAGTGAGGGGAGGGGGAGAGAGGCACAGTGAGGGGAGGGGGGAGAGAGGCACAGTGAGGGGAGGGGGGAGAGAGGCACAGTGAGGGGAGGGGGGAGAGAGGCACAGCGAGGGGAGGGGGGAGAGGCACAGTGAGGGGAGTGGGGGAGAGAGGCACAGTGAGGGGAGAGGGGAGAGAGGCACAGTGAGGGGAGGAGGGAGGAGGCACAGTGAGGGGGGGGAGAGAGGCACAGTGAGGGGAGGGGGGAGAGAGGCAAAGTGAGGGGAGGGGGGAGAGAGGCAAAGTGAGGGGAGAGGGGCACAGTGAGGGGAGGGGAGAGAGGCACAGTGAGGGGAGGGGAGAGAGGCACAGTGAGGGGAGTGGGGGAGAGAGGCACAGTGAGGGGAGTGGGGGAGAGAGGCACAGTGAGGGGAGTGGGGGAGAGAGGCACAGTGAGGGGAAGGAGGGGAGAGAGGCACAGTGAGGGGAGGGGGGAGAGAGGCACAGTGAGGGGAGGGGGGAGAGAGGCACAGTGAGGGGAGGGGGGAGAGAGGCACAGTGAGAGGAGGGGGGAGAGAGGCACAGTGAGGGGAGGGGGGTACAGAGGCACAGTGAGGGGAGGAGGGGAGAGAGGCACAGTGACGGGAGGGGGGAGCGAGGCACAGTGAGGGGAGGGGGGTACAGAGGCACCGTGAGGGGAGGAGGGGAGAGAGGCACAGTGAGCAGAGGGGGGAAAGAGAGGCACAGTGAGGGGGGGAGAGGCACAGTGAGGAGAAGGGAGAGAAGCACAGTGAGGGGAGGGGGGAGAGGCACAGTGAGGGGAGGGGAGAGAGGCACAGTGAGGGGAGGGGAGAGAGGCACAGTGAGGGGAAGGGGACAGAGGCACAGTGTGGGGAAGGGGACAGAGGCACAGTGAGGGGAAGGGGACAGAGGCACAGTGAGGGGAAGGGGACAGAGGCACAGTGAGGGGAGGGGAGAGAGGCACAGTGAGGGGAGGGGAGAGAGGCAAAGTGAGGGGAGGGGGGAGAGGCACAGTGAGGGGAGGGGGAGAGTGAGGAAAGGGGGGAGAGGCACAGTGAGGGAATGGGGAGAGAGAGGCACAGTGAGGGGAGGGGGGAGGAATGCACAATGAGGAGGGGGAGAGAGGCACAGTGAGGGGAGGGGAGGGGAAAGAGGCACAGTGAGGGGAGGGGGAGAGGCACGGGGAGGGGAGGGGGAGAGGCACGGGGAGGGGAGAGGCACAGGGAGAGGGAAGCGAGGCATATTGAGGGGAGCGAGGCACAGTGAGGGTAGAGGGGAGAGAGACACAGTGAGGGGGAGAGAGGCACAGAGAAAGGAGGGAAGAGTGAGGAAAGGGTGGAGAGGCACAGTGAGGGGAGGGGGAGAGAGGCACAGTGGGGGATGGAGGAGAGAGAGGCTCAGTGAGGGAAGGGAGGAGAGAGGCACATTGAGGGAAGGAGGAGAGAGAGGCACAGTGAGGGAAGGAGGAGAGGCACAGTGAGGGGAGGTAGGAGAGAGGCACAGTGAGGGGGGAGAGCACAGTGAGGGGACAGGGAGAGGCACAGTGAGGGGAGGGGGGTGAGAGGCACAGTGAGGGGAGGGAGGAGAGAGGCACAGTGAGGGAAGGGAGGAGAGAGGCACAGTGAGGGGGGGATAGAGGCACAGTGAGGGGGGATAGAGGCACAGTGAGGGAAGGGGGAGAGAGGCACATTGAGGGAAGGAGGAGAGAGAGGCACAGTGAGGGAAGGAGGAGAGGCACAGTGAGGGGAGGGAGGAGAGAGGCACAGTGAGGGGGGGGAGAAGCACAGTGAAAGGAGGGAAGAGTGAGGGAAGGGAGGAGAGAGGCACAGTGAGGGGAGGGGGGGAGAGAGGCACATTGAGGGAAGGAGGAGAGAGAGGCACAGTGAGGGAAGGAGGAGAGGCACAGTGAGGGGAGGGAGGAGAGAGGCACAGTGAGGGGGGGGAGAAGCACAGTGAGGGGACAGGGAGAGGCACAGTGAGGGGACAGGGAGAGGCACAGTGAGGGGAGGGGGTGAGAGGCACAGTGAGGGGAGGGGGGAGAGAGGCACAGTGAGGGGGGGGATAGAGGCACAGTGAGGGGAGGGGGGAGAGAGGCGCAGCGAGGGGAGGGGGGAGAGGCACAGTGAGGGGACTGGGGGAAGGGGGTATAGAGGCAGTGAGGGGAGGGGGAGGGAGGCGCAGTGGGAGGAGGGGGAGAGAGGCGCAGTGGGGGGAGGGGAAGAGGTGCGCAGTGAGGGGAGGGGGAAAAAGAGGCACAGTGAGGGGAGGGTGAGAGAGGTACAGTGAGGGGAGTGGGGGAGAGAGGCACAGTGAGGGGAGGGGAAAGCGAGGCACAGTGAGGGGAGGGGGGGACAGAGGCACAGTGAGGGGAGGAGGGGAGAGAGGCACAGTGAGGGGGGGAGAGAGGCACAGTGAGGGGAGGGGCGGAGAGAGGCACAGTGAGGGAGGTTGGAGAGGCACAGTGAGGAGAAGGGAGAGAAGCACAGTGAGGGGAGGGGGGAGAGGCACTGTGAGGGGAGAGAGGCACAGTGAGGGGAGGGGGGAGAGGCACAGTGAGGGGAGGAGGGAGATGCACAGTGAGGGGAAGGGGAGAGAGGCACAGTGAGGGGAGGGGGGAGGAGGCACAGTGAGGGGGGAGTGAGGCACAGTGAGGGGAGGGGGGAGAGAGGCACAGTGAGGGGGGGAGAGAGGCAAAGTGAGGGGAGCGGGGCACAGTGAGGGGAGGGGAGAGAGGCACAGTGAGGGGAGAGGCACAGTGAGGGGAGGGGGGAGGAGGCACAGTGAGGGGGGGAGAGGCACAGTGAGGGGAGGGGGGAGAGAGGCACAGTGAGGGGGGGGAGAGAGGCAGAGTGAGGGGGGGGAGAGAGGCAAAGTGAGGGGAGCGGGGCACAGTGAGGGGAGGGGAGAGAGGCACAGTGAGGGGAGTGGGGGAGAGGCACAGTGTGGGGAAGGAGGGGAGAGAGGCACAGTGAGGGGAGGTGGGAGAGGCACAGTGAGGGAAGGGGGGAGAGAGGCACAGTGAGGGGAGGGGGGAGAGAGGCACAGTAAGGGGAGGGGGGAGAGAGGCACAGTGAGGGGAGTGGGGGAGAGAGGCACAGTGAGGGGAGGGGGGAGCGAGGCACAGTGAGGGGACGGGGGGACAGAGGCACAGTGAGGGGATGGGGACAGAGGCACAGTGAGGGGAGGAGGGGAGAGAGGCACAGTGAAGGGAGGGGGGGAGAGAGGCACAGTGAGAGGAGGGGCGGAGAGAGGCACAGTGAGGAGAAGGGAGAGAAGCACAGTGAGGGGAGGGGGGAGAGAGGCACAGTGAGGGGAGGGCCGGAGAGAGGCACAGTGAGGAGAAGGGAGAGAAGCACAGTGAGGGGAGGGGGAGAGGCACAGTGAGGGGAGGGGAGAGAGACACAGTGAGGGGAGGGGGGAGAGGCACAGTGAGGGAATGGGGAGAGAGAGGCACAGTGAGGGGAGGGTGGAGGAATGCACAATGAGGAGGGGGAGAGAGGCACAGTGAGGGGAGGGGAGGGGAAAGAGGCACACTGAGGGGAGGGGGAGAGGCACGGGGAGGGGAGAGGCACAGGGAGAGGGGAGCGAGGCATATTGAAGGGAGCGAGGCACAGTGAGGGGAGAGAGGCACAGTGAGGGGGAGAGAGACACAGTGAAAGGAGGGAAGAGTGAGGAAAGGGGGGAGAGGCACAGTGAGGGGAGGGCGGAGAGGCACAGTGAGGGATGGAGGAGAGAGAGGCTCAGTGAGGGAAGGGAGGAGAGAGGCACAGTGAGGGGAGGGGGGAGAGAGGCACATTGAGGGAAGGAGGAGAGAGGCACAGTGAGGGAAGGAGGAGAGGCACAGTGAGGGGAGGGAGGAGAGAGGCACAGTGAGGGGACAGGGAGAGGCACAGTGAGGGGAGGGAGGAGAGAGGCACAGTGAGGGGAGGGAGGAGAGAGGCACAGTGAAGGGGGGGATAGAGGCACAGTGAGGGGAGGGGGGAGAGAGGCGCAGCAAGGGGAGGGGGGAGAGGCACAGTGAGGGGAGTGGGGGAAGGGGGTATAGAGGCAGTGAGGGGAGGGGGAGAGAGGCGCAGTGGGGGGAGGGGGAAGAGGTGCGCAGTGAGGGGAGGGGGAAAAAGAGGCACAGTGAGGTGAGGGAGGAGAGGGACATGGAAGAGGCACAGCGAGGGGACGGGGGAGAGGCACAGTGAGGGGAGGGGGGAGAGGCACAGTGAGGGGAGCGGGAGAGGCACAGTGATGGGAAGAGAGAGACACGGTGATGGGGAGAGAGAGGCACAGTGATGGGGAGAGAGAGGCACAGTGATGGGGAGAGAGGCACAGTGAGGGGGAGAGAGAGGCACAGTAAGGGAGAGAAAAAAATTAAGGCTGTGCCTATAGTGCCGTCGATGGCGACACGATGGGTGACGACGCCGTCGCCACCGGCAAAAGTTATGTTTCGCCGGGCGGCGGCAGTGCGGGATTCCGGCAATTTCATTTGTTCAAGTGACGTGACGACCCTTGAAAAATCTAATTTTGCCGGCTACCAGTTTCCGCAACGGCGACGTCGCTTTGTCGCCGTAGCGCGCAATATAAGCGCACGCGGCGGCAATGCTTCTGTTTTCGGCCGACGTCGCCAGTACTATATGCGCGGCCTAAGAATGTAGATTAAATATTTGAAAAATTGTGCTAATTATTCTGCTCCATACAAAATGTTCCTAATATTTCACTATACTGAGATAGATCCCTTAATTTCCCAGCGTTCTCGTGTGGTAACGGGGGAAGGGAGCAGCGCTGATTGAGACGACCCTAGGGAGCGATTCATGGTATGTTTATCAATTTAAACTTTTACATCCTCATAACCTTTTATAAAACACAGAACAAATGCAAAGAAAGCTGCAGAATGGCCGGTGTGGGGATCAAACCCACGGCCGCGGCATTATTATCCCCACAACTGCGCTATCCAGCAAGCAAGCAACTGTATGTAGGGAAGGGGGAGAGAGGCACAGTGAGGGGAGGAGGGGATAGAGGCACAGTGAGGGGAGGAGGGGATAGAGGCACAGTGAGAGGAGGAGGGGATAGAGGCACAGTGAGGGGGGGGAGAGAGGCACAGTGAGGGGGGGGGGGAGAGAGGCACAGTGAGGGGAGGGGGAGAGAGGCACAGTGAGGGGAGGGCCGCAGAGAGGCACAGTGAGGGGAGGGGAGAGAGGCACAGTGAGGAGAAGGGAGAGAAGCACAGTGAGGGGAGGGGAGAGAGGCACAGTGAGGGGAGGGGGGAGAGGCACAATGAGGGGAGGGGGGAGAGGCACAGTGAGGGGAAGGGAGAGAGGCACAGTGAGGGGAAGGGGAGAGAGGCACAGTGAGGTGAGGGGAGGGGGAGAGGCACAGTGAGGGGAGAGGGGCACAGTGAGGGGAGGGGGGAGAGAGGCACAGTGAGGGGGGGAGAGGCACAGTGAGGGGAGAGGGGAGAGAGACACAGTGAAAGGAGGGGGAGAGAGGCACAGTGAGGGGAGGGGGGAGAGAGGCACAGTGAGGGGAGGGGGGAGAGAGGCACAGTGAGGGGAGGGGGGAGAGAGGCACAGTGAGGGGAGTGGGGGAGAGAGGCACAGTGAGGGGAGTGGGGGAGAGAGGCACAGTGAGGGGAGTGGGGGAGAGAGGCACAGTGAGGGGAGAGGGGAGAGAGGCACAGTGAGGGGAGGGGGGAGGAGGCACAGTGAGGGGGGGGGAGAGAGGCACAGTGAGGGGAGGGGGGAGAGAGGCACAGTGAGGGGAGAGGGGCACAGTGAGGGGAGGGGAGAGAGGCACAGTGAGGGGAGTGGGGGAGAGAGGCACAGTGAGGGGAGAGGGGAGAGAGGCACAGTGAGGGGAGGAGGGAGGAGGCACAGTGAGGGGGGGGAGAGAGGCACAGTGAGGGGAGGGGGGAGAGAGGCAAAGTGAGGGGAGGGGGGAGAGAGGCAAAGTGAGGGGAGAGGGGCACAGTGAGGGGAGGGGAGAGAGGCACAGTGAGGGGAGGGGAGAGAGGCACAGTGAGGGGAGTGGGGGAGAGAGGCACAGTGAGGGGAGTGGGGGAGAGAGGCACAGTGAGGGGAGTGGGGGAGAGAGGCACAGTGAGGGGAAGGAGGGGAGAGAGGCACAGTGAGGGGAGGGGGGAGAGAGGCACAGTGAGGGGAGGGGGGAGAGAGGCACAGTGAGGGGAGGGGGGAGAGAGGCACAGTGAGGGGAGGGGGGAGAGAGGCACAGTGAGAGGAGGGGGGAGAGAGGCACAGTGAGGGGAGGGGGGTACAGAGGCACAGTGAGGGGAGGAGGGGAGAGAGGCACAGTGACGGGAGGGGGGAGCGAGGCACAGTGAGGGGAGGGGGGTACAGAGGCACCGTGAGGGGAGGAGGGGAGAGAGGCACAGTGAGCAGAGGGGGGAAAGAGAGGCACAGTGAGGGGGGGAGAGGCACAGTGAGGAGAAGGGAGAGAAGCACAGTGAGGGGAGGGGGGAGAGGCACAGTGAGGGGAGGGGAGAGAGGCACAGTGAGGGGAGGGGAGAGAGGCACAGTGAGGGGAAGGGGACAGAGGCACAGTGTGGGGAAGGGGACAGAGGCACAGTGAGGGGAAGGGGACAGAGGCACAGTGAGGGGAAGGGGACAGAGGCACAGTGAGGGGAGGGGAGAGAGGCACAGTGAGGGGAGGGGAGAGAGGCAAAGTGAGGGGAGGGGGGAGAGGCACAGTGAGGGGAGGGGGAGAGTGAGGAAAGGGGGGAGAGGCACAGTGAGGGAATGGGGAGAGAGAGGCACAGTGAGGGGAGGGGGGAGGAATGCACAATGAGGAGGGGGAGAGAGGCACAGTGAGGGGAGGGGAGGGGAAAGAGGCACAGTGAGGGGAGGGGGAGAGGCACGGGGAGGGGAGGGGGAGAGGCACGGGGAGGGGAGAGGCACAGGGAGAGGGAAGCGAGGCATATTGAGGGGAGCGAGGCACAGTGAGGGTAGAGGGGAGAGAGACACAGTGAGGGGGAGAGAGGCACAGAGAAAGGAGGGAAGAGTGAGGAAAGGGTGGAGAGGCACAGTGAGGGGAGGGGGAGAGAGGCACAGTGGGGGATGGAGGAGAGAGAGGCTCAGTGAGGGAAGGGAGGAGAGAGGCACATTGAGGGAAGGAGGAGAGAGAGGCACAGTGAGGGAAGGAGGAGAGGCACAGTGAGGGGAGGTAGGAGAGAGGCACAGTGAGGGGGGAGAGCACAGTGAGGGGACAGGGAGAGGCACAGTGAGGGGAGGGGGGTGAGAGGCACAGTGAGGGGAGGGAGGAGAGAGGCACAGTGAGGGAAGGGAGGAGAGAGGCACAGTGAGGGGGGGATAGAGGCACAGTGAGGGGGGATAGAGGCACAGTGAGGGAAGGGGGAGAGAGGCACATTGAGGGAAGGAGGAGAGAGAGGCACAGTGAGGGAAGGAGGAGAGGCACAGTGAGGGGAGGGAGGAGAGAGGCACAGTGAGGGGGGGGAGAAGCACAGTGAAAGGAGGGAAGAGTGAGGGAAGGGAGGAGAGAGGCACAGTGAGGGGAGGGGGGGAGAGAGGCACATTGAGGGAAGGAGGAGAGAGAGGCACAGTGAGGGAAGGAGGAGAGGCACAGTGAGGGGAGGGAGGAGAGAGGCACAGTGAGGGGGGGGAGAAGCACAGTGAGGGGACAGGGAGAGGCACAGTGAGGGGACAGGGAGAGGCACAGTGAGGGGAGGGGGTGAGAGGCACAGTGAGGGGAGGGGGGAGAGAGGCACAGTGAGGGGGGGGATAGAGGCACAGTGAGGGGAGGGGGGAGAGAGGCGCAGCGAGGGGAGGGGGGAGAGGCACAGTGAGGGGACTGGGGGAAGGGGGTATAGAGGCAGTGAGGGGAGGGGGAGGGAGGCGCAGTGGGAGGAGGGGGAGAGAGGCGCAGTGGGGGGAGGGGAAGAGGTGCGCAGTGAGGGGAGGGGGAAAAAGAGGCACAGTGAGGGGAGGGTGAGAGAGGTACAGTGAGGGGAGTGGGGGAGAGAGGCACAGTGAGGGGAGGGGAAAGCGAGGCACAGTGAGGGGAGGGGGGGACAGAGGCACAGTGAGGGGAGGAGGGGAGAGAGGCACAGTGAGGGGGGGAGAGAGGCACAGTGAGGGGAGGGGCGGAGAGAGGCACAGTGAGGGAGGTTGGAGAGGCACAGTGAGGAGAAGGGAGAGAAGCACAGTGAGGGGAGGGGGGAGAGGCACTGTGAGGGGAGAGAGGCACAGTGAGGGGAGGGGGGAGAGGCACAGTGAGGGGAGGAGGGAGATGCACAGTGAGGGGAAGGGGAGAGAGGCACAGTGAGGGGAGGGGGGAGGAGGCACAGTGAGGGGGGAGTGAGGCACAGTGAGGGGAGGGGGGAGAGAGGCACAGTGAGGGGGGGAGAGAGGCAAAGTGAGGGGAGCGGGGCACAGTGAGGGGAGGGGAGAGAGGCACAGTGAGGGGAGAGGCACAGTGAGGGGAGGGGGGAGGAGGCACAGTGAGGGGGGGAGAGGCACAGTGAGGGGAGGGGGGAGAGAGGCACAGTGAGGGGGGGGAGAGAGGCAGAGTGAGGGGGGGGAGAGAGGCAAAGTGAGGGGAGCGGGGCACAGTGAGGGGAGGGGAGAGAGGCACAGTGAGGGGAGTGGGGGAGAGGCACAGTGTGGGGAAGGAGGGGAGAGAGGCACAGTGAGGGGAGGTGGGAGAGGCACAGTGAGGGAAGGGGGGAGAGAGGCACAGTGAGGGGAGGGGGGAGAGAGGCACAGTAAGGGGAGGGGGGAGAGAGGCACAGTGAGGGGAGTGGGGGAGAGAGGCACAGTGAGGGGAGGGGGGAGCGAGGCACAGTGAGGGGACGGGGGGACAGAGGCACAGTGAGGGGATGGGGACAGAGGCACAGTGAGGGGAGGAGGGGAGAGAGGCACAGTGAAGGGAGGGGGGGAGAGAGGCACAGTGAGAGGAGGGGCGGAGAGAGGCACAGTGAGGAGAAGGGAGAGAAGCACAGTGAGGGGAGGGGGGAGAGAGGCACAGTGAGGGGAGGGCCGGAGAGAGGCACAGTGAGGAGAAGGGAGAGAAGCACAGTGAGGGGAGGGGGAGAGGCACAGTGAGGGGAGGGGAGAGAGACACAGTGAGGGGAGGGGGGAGAGGCACAGTGAGGGAATGGGGAGAGAGAGGCACAGTGAGGGGAGGGTGGAGGAATGCACAATGAGGAGGGGGAGAGAGGCACAGTGAGGGGAGGGGAGGGGAAAGAGGCACACTGAGGGGAGGGGGAGAGGCACGGGGAGGGGAGAGGCACAGGGAGAGGGGAGCGAGGCATATTGAAGGGAGCGAGGCACAGTGAGGGGAGAGAGGCACAGTGAGGGGGAGAGAGACACAGTGAAAGGAGGGAAGAGTGAGGAAAGGGGGGAGAGGCACAGTGAGGGGAGGGCGGAGAGGCACAGTGAGGGATGGAGGAGAGAGAGGCTCAGTGAGGGAAGGGAGGAGAGAGGCACAGTGAGGGGAGGGGGGAGAGAGGCACATTGAGGGAAGGAGGAGAGAGGCACAGTGAGGGAAGGAGGAGAGGCACAGTGAGGGGAGGGAGGAGAGAGGCACAGTGAGGGGACAGGGAGAGGCACAGTGAGGGGAGGGAGGAGAGAGGCACAGTGAGGGGAGGGAGGAGAGAGGCACAGTGAAGGGGGGGGATAGAGGCACAGTGAGGGGAGGGGGGAGAGAGGCGCAGCAAGGGGAGGGGGGAGAGGCACAGTGAGGGGAGTGGGGGAAGGGGGTATAGAGGCAGTGAGGGGAGGGGGAGAGAGGCGCAGTGGGGGGAGGGGGAAGAGGTGCGCAGTGAGGGGAGGGGGAAAAAGAGGCACAGTGAGGTGAGGGAGGAGAGGGACATGGAAGAGGCACAGCGAGGGGACGGGGGAGAGGCACAGTGAGGGGAGGGGGGAGAGGCACAGTGAGGGGAGCGGGAGAGGCACAGTGATGGGAAGAGAGAGACACGGTGATGGGGAGAGAGAGGCACAGTGATGGGGAGAGAGAGGCACAGTGATGGGGAGAGAGGCACAGTGAGGGGGAGAGAGAGGCACAGTAAGGGAGAGAAAAAAATTAAGGCTGTGCCTATAGTGCCGTCGATGGCGACACGATGGGTGACGACGCCGTCGCCACCGGCAAAAGTTATGTTTCGCCGGGCGGCGGCAGTGCGGGATTCCGGCAATTTCATTTGTTCAAGTGACGTGACGACCCTTGAAAAATCTAATTTTGCCGGCTACCAGTTTCCGCAACGGCGACGTCGCTTTGTCGCCGTAGCGCGCAATATAAGCGCACGCGGCGGCAATGCTTCTGTTTTCGGCCGACGTCGCCAGTACTATATGCGCGGCCTAAGAATGTAGATTAAATATTTGAAAAATTGTGCTAATTATTCTGCTCCATACAAAATGTTCCTAATATTTCACTATACTGAGATAGATCCCTTAATTTCCCAGCGTTCTCGTGTGGTAACGGGGGAAGGGAGCAGCGCTGATTGAGACGACCCTAGGGAGCGATTCATGGTATGTTTATCAATTTAAACTTTTACATCCTCATAACCTTTTATAAAACACAGAACAAATGCAAAGAAAGCTGCAGAATGGCCGGTGTGGGGATCAAACCCACGGCCGCGGCATTATTATCCCCACAACTGCGCTATCCAGCAAGCAAGCAACTGTATGTAGGGAAGGGGGAGAGAGGCACAGTGAGGGGAGGAGGGGATAGAGGCACAGTGAGGGGAGGAGGGGATAGAGGCACAGTGAGAGGAGGAGGGGATAGAGGCACAGTGAGGGGGGGGAGAGAGGCACAGTGAGGGGGGGGGGGAGAGAGGCACAGTGAGGGGAGGGGGAGAGAGGCACAGTGAGGGGAGGGCCGCAGAGAGGCACAGTGAGGGGAGGGGAGAGAGGCACAGTGAGGAGAAGGGAGAGAAGCACAGTGAGGGGAGGGGAGAGAGGCACAGTGAGGGGAGGGGGGAGAGGCACAATGAGGGGAGGGGGGAGAGGCACAGTGAGGGGAAGGGAGAGAGGCACAGTGAGGGGAAGGGGAGAGAGGCACAGTGAGGTGAGGGGAGGGGGAGAGGCACAGTGAGGGGAGAGGGGCACAGTGAGGGGAGGGGGGAGAGAGGCACAGTGAGGGGGGGGAGAGGCACAGTGAGGGGAGAGGGGAGAGAGACACAGTGAAAGGAGGGGGAGAGAGGCACAGTGAGGGGAGGGGGGAGAGAGGCACAGTGAGGGGAGGGGGGAGAGAGGCACAGTGAGGGGAGGGGGGAGAGAGGCACAGTGAGGGGAGTGGGGGAGAGAGGCACAGTGAGGGGAGGGGAGAGAGGCACAGTGAGGGGAGTGGGGGAGAGAGGCACAGTGAGGGGAGAGGGGAGAGAGGCACAGTGAGGGGAGGGGGGAGGAGGCACAGTGAGGGGGGGGGAGAGAGGCACAGTGAGGGGAGGGGGGAGAGAGGCACAGTGAGGGGAGAGGGGCACAGTGAGGGGAGGGGAGAGAGGCACAGTGAGGGGAGTGGGGGAGAGAGGCACAGTGAGGGGAGAGGGGAGAGAGGCACAGTGAGGGGAGGAGGGAGGAGGCACAGTGAGGGGGGGGAGAGAGGCACAGTGAGGGGAGGGGGGAGAGAGGCAAAGTGAGGGGAGGGGGGAGAGAGGCAAAGTGAGGGGAGAGGGGCACAGTGAGGGGAGGGGAGAGAGGCACAGTGAGGGGAGGGGAGAGAGGCACAGTGAGGGGAGTGGGGGAGAGAGGCACAGTGAGGGGAGTGGGGGAGAGAGGCACAGTGAGGGGAGTGGGGGAGAGAGGCACAGTGAGGGGAAGGAGGGGAGAGAGGCACAGTGAGGGGAGGGGGGAGAGAGGCACAGTGAGGGGAGGGGGGAGAGAGGCACAGTGAGGGGAGGGGGGAGAGAGGCACAGTGAGAGGAGGGGGGAGAGAGGCACAGTGAGGGGAGGGGGGTACAGAGGCACAGTGAGGGGAGGAGGGGAGAGAGGCACAGTGACGGGAGGGGGGAGCGAGGCACAGTGAGGGGAGGGGGGTACAGAGGCACCGTGAGGGGAGGAGGGGAGAGAGGCACAGTGAGCAGAGGGGGGAAAGAGAGGCACAGTGAGGGGGGGAGAGGCACAGTGAGGAGAAGGGAGAGAAGCACAGTGAGGGGAGGGGGGAGAGGCACAGTGAGGGGAGGGGAGAGAGGCACAGTGAGGGGAGGGGGGAGAGGCACAGTGAGGGGAAGGGGACAGAGGCACAGTGAGGGGAAGGGGACAGAGGCACAGTGAGGGGAAGGGGACAGAGGCACAGTGAGGGGAAGGGGACAGAGGCACAGTGAGGGGAGGGGAGAGAGGCACAGTGAGGGGAGGGGAGAGAGGCAAAGTGAGGGGAGGGGGGAGAGGCACAGTGAGGGGAGGGGGAGAGTGAGGAAAGGGGGGAGAGGCACAGTGAGGGAATGGGGAGAGAGAGGCACAGTGAGGGGAGGGGGGAGGAATGCACAATGAGGAGGGGGAGAGAGGCACAGTGAGGGGAGGGGAGGGGAAAGAGGCACAGTGAGGGGAGGGGGAGAGGCACGGGGAGGGGAGGGGGAGAGGCACGGGGAGGGGAGAGGCACAGGGAGAGGGAAGCGAGGCATATTGAGGGGAGCGAGGCACAGTGAGGGTAGAGGGGAGAGAGACACAGTGAGGGGGAGAGAGGCACAGAGAAAGGAGGGAAGAGTGAGGAAAGGGTGGAGAGGCACAGTGAGGGGAGGGGGAGAGAGGCACAGTGGGGGATGGAGGAGAGAGAGGCTCAGTGAGGGAAGGGAGGAGAGAGGCACATTGAGGGAAGGAGGAGAGAGAGGCACAGTGAGGGAAGGAGGAGAGGCACAGTGAGGGGAGGTAGGAGAGAGGCACAGTGAGGGGGGAGAGCACAGTGAGGGGACAGGGAGAGGCACAGTGAGGGGAGGGGGGTGAGAGGCACAGTGAGGGGAGGGAGGAGAGAGGCACAGTGAGGGAAGGGAGGAGAGAGGCACAGTGAGGGGGGGATAGAGGCACAGTGAGGGGGGATAGAGGCACAGTGAGGGAAGGGGGAGAGAGGCACATTGAGGGAAGGAGGAGAGAGAGGCACAGTGAGGGAAGGAGGAGAGGCACAGTGAGGGGAGGGAGGAGAGAGGCACAGTGAGGGGGGGGAGAAGCACAGTGAAAGGAGGGAAGAGTGAGGGAAGGGAGGAGAGAGGCACAGTGAGGGGAGGGGGGGAGAGAGGCACATTGAGGGAAGGAGGAGAGAGAGGCACAGTGAGGGAAGGAGGAGAGGCACAGTGAGGGGAGGGAGGAGAGAGGCACAGTGAGGGGGGGGAGAAGCACAGTGAGGGGACAGGGAGAGGCACAGTGAGGGGACAGGGAGAGGCACAGTGAGGGGAGGGGGTGAGAGGCACAGTGAGGGGAGGGGGGAGAGAGGCACAGTGAGGGGGGGGATAGAGGCACAGTGAGGGGAGGGGGGAGAGAGGCGCAGCGAGGGGAGGGGGGAGAGGCACAGTGAGGGGACTGGGGGAAGGGGGTATAGAGGCAGTGAGGGGAGGGGGAGGGAGGCGCAGTGGGAGGAGGGGGAGAGAGGCGCAGTGGGGGGAGGGGAAGAGGTGCGCAGTGAGGGGAGGGGGAAAAAGAGGCACAGTGAGGGGAGGGTGAGAGAGGTACAGTGAGGGGAGTGGGGGAGAGAGGCACAGTGAGGGGAGGGGAAAGCGAGGCACAGTGAGGGGAGGGGGGGACAGAGGCACAGTGAGGGGAGGAGGGGAGAGAGGCACAGTGAGGGGGGGAGAGAGGCACAGTGAGGGGAGGGGCGGAGAGAGGCACAGTGAGGGAGGTTGGAGAGGCACAGTGAGGAGAAGGGAGAGAAGCACAGTGAGGGGAGGGGGGAGAGGCACTGTGAGGGGAGAGAGGCACAGTGAGGGGAGGGGGGAGAGGCACAGTGAGGGGAGGAGGGAGATGCACAGTGAGGGGAAGGGGAGAGAGGCACAGTGAGGGGAGGGGGGAGGAGGCACAGTGAGGGGGGAGTGAGGCACAGTGAGGGGAGGGGGGAGAGAGGCACAGTGAGGGGGGGAGAGAGGCAAAGTGAGGGGAGCGGGGCACAGTGAGGGGAGGGGAGAGAGGCACAGTGAGGGGAGAGGCACAGTGAGGGGAGGGGGGAGGAGGCACAGTGAGGGGGGGAGAGGCACAGTGAGGGGAGGGGGGAGAGAGGCAGAGTGAGGGGGGGGAGAGAGGCAAAGTGAGGGGAGCGGGGCACAGTGAGGGGAGGGGAGAGAGGCACAGTGAGGGGAGTGGGGGAGAGGCACAGTGTGGGGAAGGAGGGGAGAGAGGCACAGTGAGGGGAGGTGGGAGAGGCACAGTGAGGGAAGGGGGGAGAGAGGCACAGTGAGGGGAGGGGGGAGAGAGGCACAGTAAGGGGAGGGGGGAGAGAGGCACAGTGAGGGGAGTGGGGGAGAGAGGCACAGTGAGGGGAGGGGGGAGCGAGGCACAGTGAGGGGACGGGGGGACAGAGGCACAGTGAGGGGATGGGGACAGAGGCACAGTGAGGGGAGGAGGGGAGAGAGGCACAGTGAAGGGAGGGGGGGAGAGAGGCACAGTGAGAGGAGGGGCGGAGAGAGGCACAGTGAGGAGAAGGGAGAGAAGCACAGTGAGGGGAGGGGGGAGAGAGGCACAGTGAGGGGAGGGCCGGAGAGAGGCACAGTGAGGAGAAGGGAGAGAAGCACAGTGAGGGGAGGGGGAGAGGCACAGTGAGGGGAGGGGAGAGAGACACAGTGAGGGGAGGGGGGAGAGGCACAGTGAGGGAATGGGGAGAGAGAGGCACAGTGAGGGGAGGGTGGAGGAATGCACAATGAGGAGGGGGAGAGAGGCACAGTGAGGGGAGGGGAGGGGAAAGAGGCACACTGAGGGGAGGGGGAGAGGCACGGGGAGGGGAGAGGCACAGGGAGAGGGGAGCGAGGCATATTGAAGGGAGCGAGGCACAGTGAGGGGAGAGAGGCACAGTGAGGGGGAGAGAGACACAGTGAAAGGAGGGAAGAGTGAGGAAAGGGGGGAGAGGCACAGTGAGGGGAGGGCGGAGAGGCACAGTGAGGGATGGAGGAGAGAGAGGCTCAGTGAGGGAAGGGAGGAGAGAGGCACAGTGAGGGGAGGGGGGAGAGAGGCACATTGAGGGAAGGAGGAGAGAGGCACAGTGAGGGAAGGAGGAGAGGCACAGTGAGGGGAGGGAGGAGAGAGGCACAGTGAGGGGACAGGGAGAGGCACAGTGAGGGGAGGGAGGAGAGAGGCACAGTGAGGGGAGGGAGGAGAGAGGCACAGTGAAGGGGGGGGATAGAGGCACAGTGAGGGGAGGGGGGAGAGAGGCGCAGCAAGGGGAGGGGGGAGAGGCACAGTGAGGGGAGTGGGGGAAGGGGGTATAGAGGCAGTGAGGGGAGGGGGAGAGAGGCGCAGTGGGGGGAGGGGGAAGAGGTGCGCAGTGAGGGGAGGGGGAAAAAGAGGCACAGTGAGGTGAGGGAGGAGAGGGACATGGAAGAGGCACAGCGAGGGGACGGGGGAGAGGCACAGTGAGGGGAGGGGGGAGAGGCACAGTGAGGGGAGGGCCGCAGAGAGGCACAGTGAGGGGAGGGGAGAGAGGCACAGTGAGGAGAAGGGAGAGAAGCACAGTGAGGGGAGGGGGGGAGAGAGGCACAGTGAGGGGGGGGAGAGAGGCACAGTGAGGGGAGGGCCGCAGAGAGGCACAGTGAGGGGAGGGGAGAGAGGCACAGTGAGGAGAAGGGAGAGAAACACAGTGAGGGGAGGGGGGAGAGGCACAGTGAGGGGAGAGAGGCACAGTGAGGGGAGGGGGGAGAGGCACAATGAGGGGAGGGGGGAGAGGCACAATGAGGGGAGGGGGGAGAGGCACAGTGAGGGGAAGGAGGGGAGAGAGGCACAGTGAGGGGAAGGAGGGGAGAGAGGCACAGTGAGGGGAAGGAGGGGAGAGAGGCACAGTGAGTGGAGGGGGGAGAGAGGCACAGTGAGGGGAGGGGGGAGAGAGGCACAGTGAGGGGAGGGGGGAGAGAGGCACAGTGAGGGGAGTGGGGGAGCGAGGCACAGTGAGGGGAGGGGGGTACAGAGGCACAGTGAGGGGAGGAGGGGAGAGAGGTACAGTGAGGGGAGGGGGGGGAGAGAGGCACGGGGAGGGGAGGGGGAGAGGCACAGTGAGGGGAGAGAGGCACAGTGAGGGGGGGGAGAGGCACAGTGAGGGGAGAGGGGAGAGAGACACAGTGAGGGGAGGGGGAGAGAGGCACAGTGAGGGGAGGGGGGAGAGAGGCACAGTGAGGGGAGGGGGGAGAGAGGCACAGTGAGGGGAGGGGGGAGAGAGGCACAGCGAGGGGAGGGGGGAGAGGCACAGTGAGGGGAGTGGGGGAGAGAGGCACAGTGAGGGGAGAGGGGAGAGAGGCACAGTGAGGGGAGGAGGGAGGAGGCACAGTGAGGGGGGGGAGAGAGGCACAGTGAGGGGAGGGGGGAGAGAGGCAAAGTGAGGGGAGGGGGGAGAGAGGCAAAGTGAGGGGAGAGGGGCACAGTGAGGGGAGGGGAGAGAGGCACAGTGAGGGGAGGGGAGAGAGGCACAGTGAGGGGAGTGGGGGAGAGAGGCACAGTGAGGGGAGTGGGGGAGAGAGGCACAGTGAGGGGAGTGGGGGAGAGAGGCACAGTGAGGGGAAGGAGGGGAGAGAGGCACAGTGAGGGGAGGGGGGAGAGAGGCACAGTGAGGGGAGGGGGGAGAGAGGCACAGTGAGGGGAGGGGGGAGAGAGGCACAGTGAGAGGAGGGGGGAGAGAGGCACAGTGAGGGGAGGGGGGTACAGAGGCACAGTGAGGGGAGGAGGGGAGAGAGGCACAGTGACGGGAGGGGGGAGCGAGGCACAGTGAGGGGAGGGGGGTACAGAGGCACCGTGAGGGGAGGAGGGGAGAGAGGCACAGTGAGCAGAGGGGGGAAAGAGAGGCACAGTGAGGGGGGGAGAGGCACAGTGAGGAGAAGGGAGAGAAGCACAGTGAGGGGAGGGGGGAGAGGCACAGTGAGGGGAGGGGAGAGAGGCACAGTGAGGGGAGGGGAGAGAGGCACAGTGAGGGGAAGGGGACAGAGGCACAGTGTGGGGAAGGGGACAGAGGCACAGTGAGGGGAAGGGGACAGAGGCACAGTGAGGGGAAGGGGACAGAGGCACAGTGAGGGGAGGGGAGAGAGGCACAGTGAGGGGAGGGGAGAGAGGCAAAGTGAGGGGAGGGGGGAGAGGCACAGTGAGGGGAGGGGGAGAGTGAGGAAAGGGGGGAGAGGCACAGTGAGGGAATGGGGAGAGAGAGGCACAGTGAGGGGAGGGGGGAGGAATGCACAATGAGGAGGGGGAGAGAGGCACAGTGAGGGGAGGGGAGGGGAAAGAGGCACAGTGAGGGGAGGGGGAGAGGCACGGGGAGGGGAGGGGGAGAGGCACGGGGAGGGGAGAGGCACAGGGAGAGGGAAGCGAGGCATATTGAGGGGAGCGAGGCACAGTGAGGGTAGAGGGGAGAGAGACACAGTGAGGGGGAGAGAGGCACAGAGAAAGGAGGGAAGAGTGAGGAAAGGGTGGAGAGGCACAGTGAGGGGAGGGGGAGAGAGGCACAGTGGGGGATGGAGGAGAGAGAGGCTCAGTGAGGGAAGGGAGGAGAGAGGCACATTGAGGGAAGGAGGAGAGAGAGGCACAGTGAGGGAAGGAGGAGAGGCACAGTGAGGGGAGGTAGGAGAGAGGCACAGTGAGGGGGGAGAGCACAGTGAGGGGACAGGGAGAGGCACAGTGAGGGGAGGGGGGTGAGAGGCACAGTGAGGGGAGGGAGGAGAGAGGCACAGTGAGGGAAGGGAGGAGAGAGGCACAGTGAGGGGGGGATAGAGGCACAGTGAGGGGGGATAGAGGCACAGTGAGGGAAGGGGGAGAGAGGCACATTGAGGGAAGGAGGAGAGAGAGGCACAGTGAGGGAAGGAGGAGAGGCACAGTGAGGGGAGGGAGGAGAGAGGCACAGTGAGGGGGGGGAGAAGCACAGTGAAAGGAGGGAAGAGTGAGGGAAGGGAGGAGAGAGGCACAGTGAGGGGAGGGGGGGAGAGAGGCACATTGAGGGAAGGAGGAGAGAGAGGCACAGTGAGGGAAGGAGGAGAGGCACAGTGAGGGGAGGGAGGAGAGAGGCACAGTGAGGGGGGGGAGAAGCACAGTGAGGGGACAGGGAGAGGCACAGTGAGGGGACAGGGAGAGGCACAGTGAGGGGAGGGGGTGAGAGGCACAGTGAGGGGAGGGGGGAGAGAGGCACAGTGAGGGGGGGGATAGAGGCACAGTGAGGGGAGGGGGGAGAGAGGCGCAGCGAGGGGAGGGGGGAGAGGCACAGTGAGGGGACTGGGGGAAGGGGGTATAGAGGCAGTGAGGGGAGGGGGAGGGAGGCGCAGTGGGAGGAGGGGGAGAGAGGCGCAGTGGGGGGAGGGGAAGAGGTGCGCAGTGAGGGGAGGGGGAAAAAGAGGCACAGTGAGGGGAGGGTGAGAGAGGTACAGTGAGGGGAGTGGGGGAGAGAGGCACAGTGAGGGGAGGGGAAAGCGAGGCACAGTGAGGGGAGGGGGGGACAGAGGCACAGTGAGGGGAGGAGGGGAGAGAGGCACAGTGAGGGGGGGAGAGAGGCACAGTGAGGGGAGGGGCGGAGAGAGGCACAGTGAGGGAGGTTGGAGAGGCACAGTGAGGAGAAGGGAGAGAAGCACAGTGAGGGGAGGGGGGAGAGGCACTGTGAGGGGAGAGAGGCACAGTGAGGGGAGGGGGGAGAGGCACAGTGAGGGGAGGAGGGAGATGCACAGTGAGGGGAAGGGGAGAGAGGCACAGTGAGGGGAGGGGGGAGGAGGCACAGTGAGGGGGGAGTGAGGCACAGTGAGGGGAGGGGGGAGAGAGGCACAGTGAGGGGGGGAGAGAGGCAAAGTGAGGGGAGCGGGGCACAGTGAGGGGAGGGGAGAGAGGCACAGTGAGGGGAGAGGCACAGTGAGGGGAGGGGGGAGGAGGCACAGTGAGGGGGGGAGAGGCACAGTGAGGGGAGGGGGGAGAGAGGCACAGTGAGGGGGGGGAGAGAGGCAGAGTGAGGGGGGGGAGAGAGGCAAAGTGAGGGGAGCGGGGCACAGTGAGGGGAGGGGAGAGAGGCACAGTGAGGGGAGTGGGGGAGAGGCACAGTGTGGGGAAGGAGGGGAGAGAGGCACAGTGAGGGGAGGTGGGAGAGGCACAGTGAGGGAAGGGGGGAGAGAGGCACAGTGAGGGGAGGGGGGAGAGAGGCACAGTAAGGGGAGGGGGGAGAGAGGCACAGTGAGGGGAGTGGGGGAGAGAGGCACAGTGAGGGGAGGGGGGAGCGAGGCACAGTGAGGGGACGGGGGGACAGAGGCACAGTGAGGGGATGGGGACAGAGGCACAGTGAGGGGAGGAGGGGAGAGAGGCACAGTGAAGGGAGGGGGGGGAGAGAGGCACAGTGAGAGGAGGGGCGGAGAGAGGCACAGTGAGGAGAAGGGAGAGAAGCACAGTGAGGGGAGGGGGGAGAGAGGCACAGTGAGGGGAGGGCCGGAGAGAGGCACAGTGAGGAGAAGGGAGAGAAGCACAGTGAGGGGAGGGGGAGAGGCACAGTGAGGGGAGGGGAGAGAGACACAGTGAGGGGAGGGGGGAGAGGCACAGTGAGGGAATGGGGAGAGAGAGGCACAGTGAGGGGAGGGTGGAGGAATGCACAATGAGGAGGGGGAGAGAGGCACAGTGAGGGGAGGGGAGGGGAAAGAGGCACACTGAGGGGAGGGGGAGAGGCACGGGGAGGGGAGAGGCACAGGGAGAGGGGAGCGAGGCATATTGAAGGGAGCGAGGCACAGTGAGGGGAGAGAGGCACAGTGAGGGGGAGAGAGACACAGTGAAAGGAGGGAAGAGTGAGGAAAGGGGGGAGAGGCACAGTGAGGGGAGGGCGGAGAGGCACAGTGAGGGATGGAGGAGAGAGAGGCTCAGTGAGGGAAGGGAGGAGAGAGGCACAGTGAGGGGAGGGGGGAGAGAGGCACATTGAGGGAAGGAGGAGAGAGGCACAGTGAGGGAAGGAGGAGAGGCACAGTGAGGGGAGGGAGGAGAGAGGCACAGTGAGGGGACAGGGAGAGGCACAGTGAGGGGAGGGAGGAGAGAGGCACAGTGAGGGGAGGGAGGAGAGAGGCACAGTGAAGGGGGGGGGATAGAGGCACAGTGAGGGGAGGGGGGAGAGAGGCGCAGCAAGGGGAGGGGGGAGAGGCACAGTGAGGGGAGTGGGGGAAGGGGGTATAGAGGCAGTGAGGGGAGGGGGAGAGAGGCGCAGTGGGGGGAGGGGGAAGAGGTGCGCAGTGAGGGGAGGGGGAAAAAGAGGCACAGTGAGGTGAGGGAGGAGAGGGACATGGAAGAGGCACAGCGAGGGGACGGGGGGAGAGGCACAGTGAGGGGAGGGGGGAGAGGCACAGTGAGGGGAGCGGGAGAGGCACAGTGATGGGAAGAGAGAGACACGGTGATGGGGAGAGAGAGGCACAGTGATGGGGAGAGAGAGGCACAGTGATGGGGAGAGAGGCACAGTGAGGGGGAGAGAGAGGCACAGTAAGGGAGAGAAAAAAATTAAGGCTGTGCCTATAGTGCCGTCGATGGCGACACGATGGGTGACGACGCCGTCGCCACCGGCAAAAGTTATGTTTCGCCGGGCGGCGGCAGTGCGGGATTCCGGCAATTTCATTTGTTCAAGTGACGTGACGACCCTTGAAAAATCTAATTTTGCCGGCTACCAGTTTCCGCAACGGCGACGTCGCTTTGTCGCCGTAGCGCGCAATATAAGCGCACGCGGCGGCAATGCTTCTGTTTTCGGCCGACGTCGCCAGTACTATATGCGCGGCCTAAGAATGTAGATTAAATATTTGAAAAATTGTGCTAATTATTCTGCTCCATACAAAATGTTCCTAATATTTCACTATACTGAGATAGATCCCTTAATTTCCCAGCGTTCTCGTGTGGTAACGGGGGAAGGGAGCAGCGCTGATTGAGACGACCCTAGGGAGCGATTCATGGTATGTTTATCAATTTAAACTTTTACATCCTCATAACCTTTTATAAAACACAGAACAAATGCAAAGAAAGCTGCAGAATGGCCGGTGTGGGGATCAAACCCACGGCCGCGGCATTATTATCCCCACAACTGCGCTATCCAGCAAGCAAGCAACTGTATGTAGGGAAGGGGGAGAGAGGCACAGTGAGGGGAGGAGGGGATAGAGGCACAGTGAGGGGAGGAGGGGATAGAGGCACAGTGAGAGGAGGAGGGGATAGAGGCACAGTGAGGGGGGGGAGAGAGGCACAGTGAGGGGGGGGGGGGGAGAGAGGCACAGTGAGGGGAGGGGGAGAGAGGCACAGTGAGGGGAGGGCCGCAGAGAGGCACAGTGAGGGGAGGGGAGAGAGGCACAGTGAGGAGAAGGGAGAGAAGCACAGTGAGGGGAGGGGAGAGAGGCACAGTGAGGGGAGGGGGGAGAGGCACAATGAGGGGAGGGGGGAGAGGCACAGTGAGGGGAAGGGAGAGAGGCACAGTGAGGGGAAGGGGAGAGAGGCACAGTGAGGTGAGGGGAGGGGGAGAGGCACAGTGAGGGGAGAGGGGCACAGTGAGGGGAGGGGGGAGAGAGGCACAGTGAGGGGGGGAGAGGCACAGTGAGGGGAGAGGGGAGAGAGACACAGTGAAAGGAGGGGGAGAGAGGCACAGTGAGGGGAGGGGGGAGAGAGGCACAGTGAGGGGAGGGGGGAGAGAGGCACAGTGAGGGGAGGGGGGAGAGAGGCACAGTGAGGGGAGTGGGGGAGAGAGGCACAGTGAGGGGAGGGGAGAGAGGCACAGTGAGGGGAGTGGGGGAGAGAGGCACAGTGAGGGGAGAGGGGAGAGAGGCACAGTGAGGGGAGGGGGGAGGAGGCACAGTGAGGGGGGGGGGAGAGAGGCACAGTGAGGGGAGGGGGGGGGAGAGAGGCACAGTGAGGGGAGAGGGGCACAGTGAGGGGAGGGGAGAGAGGCACAGTGAGGGGAGTGGGGGAGAGAGGCACAGTGAGGGGAGAGGGAGAGAGGCACAGTGAGGGGAGGAGGGAGGAGGCACAGTGAGGGGGGGGGAGAGAGGCACAGTGAGGGGAGGGGGGGAGAGAGGCAAAGTGAGGGGAGGGGGGAGAGAGGCAAAGTGAGGGGAGAGGGGCACAGTGAGGAGGAGGGAGAGAGGCACAGTGAGGGGAGGGGAGAGAGGCACAGTGAGGGGAGTGGGGGGAGAGAGGCACAGTGAGGGGAGTGGGGGAGAGAGGCACAGTGAGGGAGTGGGGGAGAGAGGCACAGTGAGGGGAAGGAGGGGAGAGAGGCACAGTGAGGGGAGGGGGGGAGAGAGGCACAGTGAGGGGAGGGGGGAGAGAGGCACAGTGAGGGGAGGGGGGGAGAGAGGCACAGTGAGAGGAGGGGGGAGAGAGGCACAGTGAGGGGAGGGGGGTACAGAGGCACAGTGAGGGGAGGAGGGGAGAGAGGCACAGTGACGGAGGGGGGGAGCGAGGCACAGTGAGGGGAGGGGGGTACAGAGGCACCGTGAGGGGAGGAGGGGAGAGAGGCACAGTGAGCAGAGGGGGGAAAGAGAGGCACAGTGAGGGGGGGAGAGGCACAGTGAGGAGAAGGGAGAGAAGCACAGTGAGGGGAGGGGGGAGAGGCACAGTGAGGGGAGGGGAGAGAGGCACAGTGAGGGGAGGGGAGAGAGGCACAGTGAGGGGAAGGGGACAGAGGCACAGTGTGGGGAAGGGGACAGAGGCACAGTGAGGGGAAGGGGACAGAGGCACAGTGAGGGGAAGGGGACAGAGGCACAGTGAGGGGAGGGGGAGAGAGGCACAGTGAGGGGAGGGGAGAGAGGCAAAGTGAGGGGAGGGGGGAGAGGCACAGTGAGGGGAGGGGGAGAGTGAGGAAAGGGGGGAGAGGCACAGTGAGGGAATGGGGAGAGAGAGGCACAGTGAGGGGAGGGGGGGGAGGAATGCACAATGAGGAGGGGGAGAGAGGCACAGTGAGGGGGAGGGGAGGGGAAAGAGGCACAGTGAGGGGAGGGGGAGAGGCACGGGGAGGGGAGGGGGAGAGGCACGGGGAGGGGAGAGGGCACAGGGAGAGGGAAGCGAGGCATATGAGGGGAGCGAGGCACAGTGAGGGTAGAGGGCGGAGAGAGACACAGTGAGGGGGAGAGAGGCACAGAGAAAGGAGGGAAGAGTGAGGAAAGGGTGGAGAGGCACAGTGAGGGGAGGGGGGAGAGAGGGCACAGTGGGGGATGGAGGAGAGAGAGGCTCAGTGAGGGAAGGGAGGAGAGAGGCACATTGAGGGAAGGAGGAGAGAGAGGCACAGTGAGGGAAGGAGGAGAGGCACAGTGAGGGGAGGTAGGAGAGAGGCACAGTGAGGGGGGAGAGCACAGTGAGGGGACAGGGAGAGGCACAGTGAGGGGAGGGGGGTGAGAGGCACAGTGAGGGGAGGGAGGAGAGAGGCACAGTGAGGGAAGGGAGGAGAGAGGCACAGTGAGGGGGGGATAGAGGCACAGTGAGGGGGGATAGAGGCACAGTGAGGGAAGGGGGAGAGAGGCACATTGAGGAAGGAGGAGAGAGAGGCACAGTGAGGGAAGGAGGAGAGGCACAGTGAGGGGAGGGAGGAGAGAGGCACAGTGAGGGGGGGGAGAAGCACAGTGAAAGGAGGGAAGAGTGAGGAAGGGAGGAGAGAGGCACAGTGAGGGGAGGGGGGGAGAGAGGCACATTGAGGGAAGGAGGAGAGAGAGGCACAGTGAGGGAAGGAGGAGAGGCACAGTGAGGGGAGGGAGGAGAGAGGCACAGTGAGGGGGGGGAGAAGCACAGTGAGGGGACAGGGAGAGGCACAGTGAGGGGACAGGGAGAGGCACAGTGAGGGGAGGGGGGTGAGAGGCACAGTGAGGGGAGGGGGGAGAGAGGCACAGTGAGGGGGGGGATAGAGGCACAGTGAGGGGAGGGGGGAGAGAGCGCAGCGAGGGGAGGGGGGGAGGCACAGTGAGGGGACTGGGGGAAGGGGGTATAGAGGCAGTGAGGGGAGGGGGAGGGAGGCGCAGTGGGAGAGGGGGAGAGAGGCGCAGTGGGGGGAGGGGAAGAGGTGCGCAGTGAGGGGAGGGGGAAAAAGAGGCACAGTGAGGGGAGGGTGAGAGAGGTACAGTGAGGGGAGTGGGGGGAGAGAGGCACAGTGAGGGGAGGGGAAAGCGAGGCACAGTGAGGGGAGGGGGGGGGACAGAGGCACAGTATGAGGGGAGGAGGGGAGAGAGGCACAGTGAGGGGGGGAGAGAGGCACAGTGAGGGGAGGGGCGGAGAGAGGCACAGTGAGGGAGGTTGGAGAGGCACAGTGAGGAGAAGGGAGAGAAGCACAGTGAGGGGAGGGGGGAGAGGCACTGTGAGGGGAGAGAGGCACAGTGAGGGGAGGGGGGAGAGGCACAGTGAGGGGAGGAGGGAGATGCACAGTGAGGGGAAGGGGAGAGAGGCACAGTGAGGGAGGGGGGAGGAGGCACAGTGAGGGGGGAGTGAGGCACAGTGAGGGGAGGGGGGGAGAGAGGCACAGTGAGGGGGGGAGAGAGGCAAAGTGAGGGGAGCGGGCACAGTGAGGGGAGGGGAGAGAGGCACAGTGAGGGGAGAGGCACAGTGAGGGGAGGGGGGAGGAGGCACAGTGAGGGGGGGAGAGGCACAGTGAGGGGAGGGGGGAGAGAGGCACAGTGAGGGGGGGGAGAGAGGCAGAGTGAGGGGGGGGAGAGAGGCAAAGTGAGGGGAGCGGGGCACAGTGAGGGGAGGGGAGAGAGGCACAGTGAGGGGAGTGGGGGAGAGGCACAGTGTGGGGAAGGAGGGGAGAGAGGCACAGTGAGGGGAGGTGGAGAGGCACAGTGAGGGAAGGGGGGAGAGAGGCACAGTGAGGGGAGGGGGGAGAGAGGCACAGTAAGGGGAGGGGGGAGAGAGGCACAGTGAGGGGAGTGGGGGAGAGAGGCACAGTGAGGGGAGGGGGGGAGCGAGGCACAGTGAGGGGACGGGGGGGACAGAGGCACAGTGAGGGATGGGGACAGAGGCACAGTGAGGGGAGGAGGGGAGGAGAGGCACAGTGAAGGGAGGGGGGGGGAGAGAGGCACAGTGAGAGGAGGGGCGGAGAGAGGCACAGTGAGGAGAAGGAGAGAAGCACAGTGAGGGGAGGGGGGAGAGAGGCACAGTGAGGGGAGGGCCGGAGAGAGGCACAGTGAGGAGAAGGGAGAGAAGCACAGTGAGGGGAGGGGGAGAGGCACAGTGAGGGGAGGGGAGAGAGACACAGTGAGGGGAGGGGGGAGAGGCACAGTGAGGGAATGGGGAGAGAGAGGCACAGTGAGGGGAGGGTGGAGGAATGCACAATGAGGAGGGGGGAGAGAGGCACAGTGAGGGGAGGGGAGGGGAAAGAGGCACACTGAGGGGAGGGGGAGAGGCACGGGGAGGGGAGAGGCACAGGGAGAGGGGAGCGAGGCATATTGAAGGGAGCGAGGCACAGTGAGGGGAGAGAGGCACAGTGAGGGGGAGAGAGACACAGTGAAAGGAGGGAAGAGTGAGGAAAGGGGGGAGAGGCACAGTGAGGGGAGGGCGGAGAGGCACAGTGAGGGATGGAGGAGAGAGAGGCTCAGTGAGGGAAGGGAGGAGAGAGGCACAGTGAGGGGAGGGGGGAGAGAGGCACATTGAGGGAAGGAGGAGAGAGGCACAGTGAGGGAAGGAGGAGAGGCACAGTGAGGGGAGGGAGGAGAGAGGCACAGTGTAAGGGGACAGGGGAGAGGCACAGTGAGGGGAGGGAGGAGAGAGGCACAGTGAGGGGGAGGGGAGGAGAGGAGGCACAGTGAAGGGGGGGGGATAGAGGCACAGTGAGGGGAGGGGGGAGAGAGGCGCAGCAAGGGGAGGGGGGAGAGGCACAGTGAGGGGAGTGGGGGAAGGGGGTATAGAGGCAGTGAGGGGAGGGGGAGAGAGGCGCAGTGGGGGGAGGGGGGAAGAGGTGCGCAGTGAGGGAGGGGGAAAAAGAGGCACAGTGAGGTGAGGGAGGAGAGGGGACATGGAAGAGGCACAGCGAGGGGACGGGGGAGAGGCACAGTGAGGGGAGGGGGGAGAGGCACAGTGAGGGGAGCGGGGAGAGGCACAGTGATGGGAAGAGAGAGACACGGTGATGGGGAGAGAGAGGCACAGTGATGGGGAGAGAGAGGCACAGTGATGGGGAGAGAGGCACAGTGAGGGGGAGAGAGAGGCACAGTAAGGGAGAGAAAAAAATTAAGGCTGTGCCTATAGTGCCGTCGATGGCGACACGATGGGTGACGACGCCGTCGCCTCGGCAAAAGTTATGTTTCGCCGGGCGGCGGCAGTGCGGGATTCCGGCAATTTCATTTGTTCAAGTGACGTGACGACCTTGAAAAATCTAATTTTGCCGGCTACCAGTTTCCGCAACGGCGACGTCGCTTTGTCGCCGTAGCGCGCAATATAAGCGCACGCGGCGGCAATGCTTCTGTTTTCGGCCGACGTCGCCAGTACTATATGCGCGGCCTAAGAATGTAGATTAAATATTTGAAAAATTGTGCTAATTATTCTGCTCCATACAAAATGTTCCTAATATTTCACTATACTGAGATAGATCCCTTAATTTCCCAGCGTTCTCGTGGTGGTAACGGGGGAAGGGAGCAGCGTCTGATTGAGACGACCCTAGGGAGCGATTCATGGTATGTTTATCAATTTAAACTTTTACATCCTCATAACCTTTTATAAAACACAGAACAAATGCAAAGAAAGCTGCAGAATGGCCGGTGTGGGGATCAAACCCACGGCCGCGGCATTATTATCCCACAACTGCGCTATCCAGCAAGCAAGCAACTGTATGTAGGGAAGGGGGGAGAGAGGCACAGTGAGGGGAGGAGGGGATAGAGGCACAGTGAGGGGAGGAGGGGATAGAGGCACAGTGAGAGGAGGAGGGGATAGAGGCACAGTGAGGGGGGGGAGAGAGGCACAGTGAGGGGGGGGGGGAGAGAGGCACAGTGAGGGGAGGGGGAGGAGAGGCACAGTGAGGGGGAGGGCCGCAGAGAGGCACAGTGAGGGGAGGGGAGAGAGGCACAGTGAGGAGAAGGGAGAGAAGCACAGTGAGGGGAGGGGAGAGAGGCACAGTGAGGGGAGGGGGGGAGAGGCACAATGAGGGGAGGGGGGAGAGGCACAGTGAGGGGAAGGGAGAGAGGCACAGTGAGGGAAGGGGGAGAGAGGCACAGTGAGGTGAGGGGAGGGGGAGAGGCACAGTGAGGGGAGAGGGGCACAGTGAGGGGAGGGGGGAGAGAGGCACAGTGAGGGGGGGGAGAGGCACAGTGAGGGGAGAGGGGAGAGAGACACAGTGAAAGGAGGGGGAGAGAGGCACAGTGAGGGGAGGGGGGAGAGAGGCACAGTGAGGGGAGGGGGGGAGAGAGGCACAGTGAGGGGAGGGGGGAGAGAGGCACAGTGAGGGGAGTGGGGGAGAGAGGCACAGTGAGGGGAGGGGAGAGAGGCACAGTGAGGGGAGTGGGGGAGAGAGGCACAGTGAGGGGAGAGGGGAGAGAGGCACAGTGAGGGGAGGGGGGAGGAGGCACAGTGAGGGGGGGGGAGAGAGGCACAGTGAGGGGAGGGGGAGAGAGGCACAGTGAGGGGAGAGGGGCACAGTGAGGGGAGGGGAGAGAGGCACAGTGAGGGGAGTGGGGGAGAGAGGCACAGTGAGGGGAGAGGGGGAGAGAGGCACAGTGAGGGGGAGGAGGGAGGAGGCACAGTGAGGGGGGGGAGAGAGGCACAGTGAGGGGAGGGGGGAGAGAGGCAAAGTGAGGGGAGGGGGGAGAGAGGCAAAGTGAGGGGAGAGGGGCACAGTGAGGGAGGGGAGAGAGGCACAGTGAGGGGAGGGGAGAGAGGCACAGTGAGGGGAGTGGGGGAGAGAGGCACAGTGAGGGGAGTGGGGGAGAGAGGCACAGTGAGGGGAGTGGGGGAGAGAGGCACAGTGAGGGGAAGGAGGGGAGAGAGGCACAGTGAGGGGAGGGGGGAGAGAGGCACAGTGAGGGGAGGGGGGAGAGAGGCACAGTGAGGGGAGGGGGGAGAGAGGCACAGTGAGAGGAGGGGGGAGAGAGGCACAGTGAGGGGAGGGGGGTACAGAGGCACAGTGAGGGGAGGAGGGGAGAGAGGCACAGTGACGGGAGGGGGGAGCGAGGCACAGTGAGGGGAGGGGGGTACAGAGGCACCGTGAGGGGAGGAGGGGAGAGAGGCACAGTGAGCAGAGGGGGGAAAGAGAGGCACAGTGAGGGGGGGAGAGGCACAGTGAGGAGAAGGGAGAGAAGCACAGTGAGGGGAGGGGGGAGAGGCACAGTGAGGGGAGGGGAGAGAGGCACAGTGAGGGGGAGGGGGGAGAGGCACAGTGAGGGGAAGGGGACAGAGGCACAGTGAGGGGAAGGGGACAGAGGCACAGTGAGGGGAAGGGGACAGAGGCACAGTGAGGGGAAGGGGACAGAGGCACAGTGAGGGGAGGGGAGAGAGGCACAGTGAGGGAGGGGAGAGAGGCAAAGTGAGGGGAGGGGGGAGAGGCACAGTGAGGGGAGGGGAGAGTGAGGAAAGGGGGGAGAGGCACAGTGAGGGAATGGGGAGAGAGAGGCACAGTGAGGGAGGGGGGAGGAATGCACAATGAGGAGGGGGAGAGAGGCACAGTGAGGGGAGGGGAGGGGAAAGAGGCACAGTGAGGGGGAGGGGGAGAGGCACGGGGAGGGGAGGGGGAGAGGGCACGGGGAGGGGAGAGGCACAGGGAGAGGGAAGCGAGGCATATTGAGGGGAGCGAGGCACAGTGAGGGTAGAGGGGAGAGAGACACAGTGAGGGGGAGAGAGGCACAGAGAAAGGAGGGAAGAGTGAGGAAAGGGTGGAGAGGCACAGTGAGGGGAGGGGGAGAGAGGCACAGTGGGGGATGGAGGAGAGAGAGGCTCAGTGAGGGAAGGGAGGAGAGAGGCACATTGAGGGAAGGAGGAGAGAGAGGCACAGTGAGGGAAGGAGGAGAGGCACAGTGAGGGGAGGTAGGAGAGAGGCACAGTGAGGGGGGAGAGCACAGTGAGGGGACAGGGAGAGGCACAGTGAGGGGAGGGGGGTGAGAGCACAGTGAGGGGAGGGAGGAGAGAGGCACAGTGAGGGAAGGGAGGAGAGAGGCACAGTGAGGGGGGGGATAGAGGCACAGTGAGGGGGGATAGAGGCACAGTGAGGGAAGGGGGAGAGAGGCACATTGAGGGAAGGAGGAGAGAGAGGCACAGTGAGGGAAGGAGGAGAGGCACAGTGAGGGGAGGGAGGAGAGAGGCACAGTGAGGGGGGGGGAGAAGCACAGTGAAAGGAGGGAAGAGTGAGGGAAGGGAGGAGAGAGGCACAGTGAGGGGAGGGGGGGAGAGAGGGCACATTGAGGGAAGGAGGAGAGAGAGGCACAGTGAGGGAAGGAGGAGAGGCACAGTGAGGGGAGGGAGGAGAGAGGCACAGTGAGGGGGGGGGAGAAGCACAGTGAGGGGACAGGGAGAGGCACAGTGAGGGGACAGGAGAGGCACAGTGAGGGGAGGGGGTGAGAGGCACAGTGAGGGGAGGGGGGAGAGAGGCACAGTGAGGGGGGGATAGAGGCACAGTGAGGGGGAGGGGGGAGAGAGGCGCAGCGAGGGGAGGGGGGAGAGGCACAGTGAGGGGACTGGGGGAAGGGGGTATAGAGCAGTGAGGGGAGGGGGAGGGAGGCGCAGTGGAGGAGGGGGAGAGAGGCGCAGTGGGGGGAGGGGAAGAGGTGCGCAGTGAGGGAGGGGGAAAAAGAGGCACAGGTGAGGGGAGGGTGAGAGAGGTACAGTGAGGGGAGTGGGGGAGAGAGGCACAGTGAGGGGAGGGGAAAGCGAGGCACAGTGAGGGAGGGGGGGACAGAGGCACAGTGAGGGGAGGAGGGGAGAGAGGCACAGTGAGGGGGGGAGAGAGGCACAGTGAGGGGAGGGGCGGAGAGAGGCACAGTGAGGAGGTTGGAGAGGCACAGTGAGGAGAAGGGAGAGAAGCACAGTGAGGGGAGGGGGGAGAGGCACTGTGAGGGGAGAGAGGCACAGTGAGGGGAGGGGGGGAGAGGCACAGTGAGGGGAGGAGGGAGATGCACAGTGAGGGGAAGGGGAGAGAGGCACAGTGAGGGGAGGGGGGAGGAGGCACAGTGAGGGGGGAGTGAGGCACAGTGAGGGGGAGGGGGGAGAGAGGCACAGTGAGGGGGGAGAGAGGCAAAGTGAGGGGAGCGGGGGCACAGTGAGGGGAGGGGAGAGAGGCACAGTGAGGGGAGAGGCACAGTGAGGGGAGGGGGGAGGAGGCACAGTGAGGGGGGGAGAGGCACAGTGAGGGGAGGGGGGAGAGAGGCAGAGTGAGGGGGGGGAGAGAGCAAAGTGAGGGGAGCGGGGCACAGTGAGGGGAGGGGAGAGAGGCACAGTGAGGGAGTGGGGGAGAGGCACAGTGTGGGGAAGGAGGGGAGAGAGGCACAGTGAGGGGAGGTGGGAGAGGCACAGTGAGGGAAGGGGGGAGAGAGGCACAGTGAGGGGAGGGGGGAGAGAGGCACAGTAAGGGAGGGGGGAGAGAGGCACAGTGAGGGGAGTGGGGGAGAGAGGCACAGTGAGGGGAGGGGGGGAGCGAGGCACAGTGAGGGGACGGGGGGGACAGAGGCACAGTGAGGGGATGGGGACAGAGGCACAGTGAGAGGGAGGAGGGGAGAGAGGCACAGTGAAGGGAGGGGGGGGAGAGAGGCACAGTGAGAGGAGGGGCGGAGAGAGGCACAGTGAGGAGAAGGGAGAGAAGCACAGTGAGGGGAGGGGGGAGAGAGGCACAGTGAGGGGAGGGCCGGAGAGAGGCACAGTGAGGAGAAGGGAGAGAAGCACAGTGAGGGGAGGGGGAGAGGCCACAGTGAGGGGAGGGGAGAGAGACACAGTGAGGGGAGGGGGGAGAGGCACAGTGAGGGAATGGGGAGAGAGAGGCACAGTGAGGGGAGGGTGGAGGAATGCACAATGAGGAGGGGGAGAGAGGCACAGTGAGGGAGGGGAGGGGAAAGAGGCACACTGAGGGGAGGGGGAGAGGCACGGGGAGGGGAGAGGCACAGGGAGAGGGGAGCGAGGCATATTGAAGGGAGCGAGGCACAGTGAGGGGAGAGAGGCACAGTGAGGGGGAGAGAGACACAGTGAAAGGAGGGAAGAGTGAGGAAAGGGGGGAGAGGCACAGTGAGGGGAGGGCGGAGAGGCACAGTGAGGGATGGAGGAGAGAGAGGCTCAGTGAGGGAAGGAGGAGAGAGGCACAGTGAGGGGAGGGGGGAGAGAGGCACATTGAGGAGGAGGGGGGAAGGGAGGCCGGGGTCTGGCATAAGGAGGGAATGAGGGGGCGGGGGGGGGAAGGGAGGAGGAGAGAGAGGCACAGTGAGGGAAGGAGGAGAGGCACAGTGAGGGGAGGGAGGAGAGAGGCACAGTGAGGGGGACAGGGAGAGGCACAGTGAGGGGAGGGGAGGAGAGAGGCACAGTGAGGGGAGGGAGGAGAGAGGCACAGTGAAGGGGGGGGATAGAGGCACAGTGAGGGGAGGGGGGAGAGAGGCGCAGCAAGGGGAGGGGGGAGAGGCACAGTGAGGGGAGTGGGGGAAGGGGGTATAGAGGCAGTGAGGGGAGGGGGAGAGAGGCGCAGTGGGGGGGAGGGGGAAGAGGTGCGCAGTGAGGGGAGGGGGAAAAAGAGGCACAGTGAGGTGAGGGAGGAGAGGGACATGGAAGAGGCACAGCGGGAGGGGACGGGGGAGAGGCACAGTGAGGGGAGGGGGGGAGAGGCACAGTGAGGGGAGCGGGAGAGGCACAGTGATGGGAAGAGAGAGACACGGTGATGGGGAGAGAGAGGCACAGTGATGGGGAGAGAGAGGCACAGTGATGGGGAGGAGAGAGGCACAGTGATGGGGAGAGAGGCACAGTGAGGGGGAGAGAGAGGCACAGTAAGGGAGAGAAAAAATTAAGGCTGTGCCTATAGTGCCGTCGATGGCGACACGATGGGGTGACGACGCCGTCGCCACCGGCAAAAGTTATGTTTCGCCGGGCGGCGGCAGTGCGGGATTCCGGCAATTTCATTTGTTCAAGTGACGTGACGACCCTTGAAAAATCTAATTTTGCCGGCTACCAGTTTCCGCAACGGCGACGTCGCTTTGTCGCCGTAGCGCGCAATATAAGCGCACGCGGCGGCAATGCTTCTGTTTTCGCCGACGTCGCCAGTACTATATGCGCGGCCTAAGAATGTCAGATTAAATATTTGAAAAATTGTGCTAATTATTCTGCTCCATACAAAATGTTCCTAATATTTCACTATACTGAGATAGATCCCTTAATTTCCCAGCGTTCTCGTGTGGTAACGGGGGAAGGAGCAGCGCTGATTGAGACGACCCTAGGGAGCGATTCATGGTATGTTTATCAATTTAAACTTTTACATCCTCATAACCTTTTATAAAACACAGAACAAATGCAAAGAAAGCTGCAGAATGGCCGGTGTGGGGATCAAACCCACGGCCGCGGCATTATTATCCCCACAACTGCGCTATCCAGCAAGCAAGCAACTGTATGTAGGGAAGGGGGAGAGAGGCACAGTGAGGGGAGGAGGGGATAGAGGCACAGTGAGAGGAGGAGGGGATAGAGGCACAGTGAGGGAAGGGGGGAGAGAGGCACAGTGAGGGGGGGGAGAGAGGCACAGTGAGGGGGGGGGGGGAGAGAGGCACAGTGAGGGGAGGGGGAGAGAGGCACAGTGAGGGGAGGGCGCAGAGAGGCACAGTGAGGGAGGGGAGAGAGGGCACAGTGAGGGAGAAGGGAGAGAAGCACAGTGAGGGGAGGGGAGAGAAGCACAGTGAGGGAGGGGAGAGAGGCACAGTGAGGGGAGGGGGGGAGAGGCACAATGAGGGGAGGGGGGGAGAGGCACAGTGAGGGGAAGGGAGAGAGGCACAGTGAGGGGAAGGGGAGAGAGGCACAGTGAGGTGAGGGGAGGGGGAGAGGCACAGTGAGGGGAGAGGGGCACGAAGTGAGGGGAGGGGGGAGAGAGGCACAGTGAGGGGGGGAGAGGCACAGTGAGGGGAGAGGGGGAGAGAGACACAGTGAAAGGAGGGGGAGAGAGGCACAGTGAGGGGAGGGGGGGAGAGAGGCACAGTGAGGGGAGGGGGAGAGAGGCACAGTGAGGGGAGGGGGGAGAGAGGCACAGTGAGGGGAGTGGGGGGAGAGAGGCACAGTGAGGGGAGGGGAGAGAGGCACAGTGAGGGGAGTGGGGGAGAGAGGCACAGTGAGGGGAGAGAGGGGAGAGAGGCACAGTGAGGGGAGGGGGGAGGAGGCACAGTGAGGGGGGGGGGAGAGGCACAGTGAGGGGAGGGGGGGGAGAGAGGCACAGTGAGGGGAGAGGGGCACAGTGAGGGGAGGGGAAGAGAGGCACAGTGAGGGGAGTGGGGGAGAGAGGCACAGTGAGGGGAAGGAGGGGAGAGAGGCACAGTGAGGGGAGGGGGAGAGAGGCACAGTGAGGGGAGGGGGGAGAGAGGCACAGTGAGGGGAGGGGGGAGAGAGGCACAGTGAGGGGAGGGGGGAGAGAGGCACAGTGAGGGGAGGGGGGAGAGGCACAGTGAGGGGAGAGGGGGAGAGAGACACAGTGAGGGGAGGGGGGGAGAGAGGCACAGTGAGGGGAGGGGGGAGAGAGGCACAGTGAGGGGAGGGGGGAGAGAGGCACAGTGAGGGGAGGGGGGAGAGAGGCACAGTGAGGGGAGTGGGGGAGAGAGGCACAGTGAGGGGAGAGGGAGAGAGGCACAGTGAGGGGAGGAGGGAGGAGGCACAGTGAGGGGGGGGAGAGAGGCACAGTGAGGGGAGGGGGGAGAGAGGCAAAGTGAGGGGAGAGGGGCACAGTGAGGGGAGGGGAGAGAGGCACAGTGAGGGGAGGGGAGAGAGGCACAGTGAGGGTGAGGGGGAGAGAGGCACAGTGAGGGGAGTGGGGGAGAGAGGCACAGTGAGGGGAGTGGGGGAGAGAGGCACAGTGAGGGGAAGGGGGGAGAGAGGCACAGTGAGGGGAGGGGGGAGAGAGGCACAGTGAGGGGAGGGGGGAGAGAGGCACAGTGAGTGGAGGGGGGAGAGAGGCACAGTGAGGGGAGTGGGGGAGAGAGGCACAGTGAGGGGAGGGGGGAGCGAGGCACAGTGAGGGGAGGGGGGTACAGAGGCACAGTGAGGGGAGGAGAGGAGAGAGGCATAGTGACGGGAGGGGGGAGCGAGGCACAGTGAGGGGAGGGGGGTACATAGGCACAGTGAGGGGAGGAGGGGAGAGAGGCACAGTGAGCAGAGGGGGGGAAAGAGAGGCACAGTGAGGGGGGGAGAGGCACAGTGAGGGAGGGGGAGAGCACAGTGAGGGAGAAGGGAGAGAAGCACAGTGAGGGGAGGGGGGAGAGGCACAGTGAGGGGAGAGAGGCACAGTGAGGGGAGGGGGGAGAGGCACAGTGAGGGGAGGAGGGAGAGGCACAGTGAGGGGAAGGGGAGAGAGGCACAGTGAGGGGAGGGGAGAGAGGCACAGTGAGGGGAGGGGAGAGAGGCAAAGTGAGGGGAGGGGGAGAGGCACAGTGAGGGGAGGGAGAGAGGCACAGTGAGGGGAGGGGGAGAGTGAGGAAAGGGGGGGAGAGGCACAGTGAGGGAATGGGGAGAGAGAGGCACAGTGAGGGGAGGGGGGAGGAATGCCAATGAGGAGGGGGAGAGAGGCACAGTGAGGGGAGGGGAGGGGGAAGAAGGCACATGTGAGGGGAGGGGGAGAGGCACGGGGAGGGGAGGGGTAGAGGCACGGGGAGGGGAGAGGCACAGGGAGAGGAAGCGAGGCATATTGAGGGGAGCGAGGCACAGTGAGGGGAGAGGGGAGAGAGACACAGTGAGGGGGAGAGAGGCACAGAGAAAGGAGGGAAGAGTTAGGAAAGGGTGGAGAGCACAGTGAGGGGAGGGGGAGAGAGGCACAGTGGGGGATGGAGGAGAGAGAGGCTCAGTGAGGGAAGGGAGGAGAGAGGCACATTGAGGGAAGGAGGAGAGAGA
>NW_027454996.1:40000-49510 GCF_040206685.1 Ascaphus truei | reverse complement strand
CACCCATGACGCACCAACGTTACCCCCATTACCTGCCCCCCGCGGGAGCCACCTCACCTTCTTCAGCTGCTTCATCACATCGGCCATCACCCAACTGTCATCGCTCTGCCCGTCCCGCTCCCCGAACACAAAGTCTGCGTTAAAGTCAGCGCTGAGGCCGCCCCGAGTCTGCTTCTTCTTCCCAGGACAATCTGCTTCTCCTGGGAGACAGGGACCAACGTGTCACAGCGTTACCCACCCCGTCACGTGTACGTCACTCACATTTACTGCGTCACCCGTCACTCCACGCATCGCGTCACATGCCAAAAGTACACCCCATACACACCATGTTACCTGTCACACACCCATCACTCCATGCACCATCACATGCCAAACGTACACCCCATTCACACCACGTTACGTGTCACACACATCCCATCATGTGTACACTACACTGCGTCACACATGCCACACACACACACCACTTCACCTGTCACACACCCATCTTTCGTACACCTTGTCACCTGCCACACACCCATCACGCATTTACTTCGGATCACACGTACTCGTGTTACCTGTCACACACACCCCATCACCTATAAACACCGCGTCATCCACATACACAACACACACACCACCTCACCTGTCACTCAACCGTCATGCGCACACTGTCACCTGCCACACCGTCACTCCACGCACCGTGTCACATGCCAAACGTACACCCCATACACACCGCGTTACCTGTCACACACATCCCATCACGTGTACACCACATCACATCACGTCACCCATACACCACTTCACCTGTCACCTACCCGTCATACGTACACTGCGTCAGCCGTCACACATCCATCACGCATTCACATCGCGTCACACATACGACACATCACCTGCCACACATCGCGTCACCTACCACGCGCATACCACACCT
This sequence comes from Ascaphus truei, assembly GCF_040206685.1. NCBI lineage: Eukaryota > Metazoa > Chordata > Amphibia > Anura > Ascaphidae > Ascaphus > Ascaphus truei. The sequence continues at coordinate 48,600 of NW_027454996.1, read as the reverse complement.
TGTCACCCAGCATCACTAACACACAGTGTCCCCTCCCCACCATCAATACCTCCTCCTCCTCCTCAGACTCTGGCTCCTCTGGGACCTCATCATCCTCAGCAATGGTCCCGACGAGGTCCAGGTCCGACAGCATCTCAAGCCCGAGCTCCCTCTCACTGTGTATGTCTGATTCCCTCACTGCCCCCCCCCCTCACAGTATATAGCTCTCACTGTCCCCCTCTCCCAGGATATAGCCCTCTCACTGTCCCCCCCTCACAGTATATAGCTCTCTCCCTGTCCCCTCCTCTCACACACACGTGGGTTGTTGAGCTCCTTCTACCTAAACCGGAAGTGATCCCTAGATAAACTCCGCCCAGTCCCGGAACTTACGTCATGGGGCAGATTTAAAGAGACATTCCCCATGTTCTATTGGGGGGTTTGTATGGCACCCTGAGAGCTGCAAACTGCAGGAGCACACGCATACAGTAACTGCAGGAGCAGTAACACACACAGTAACTGCAAGAGCAGTAACACACAGTAACTGCAAGAGCAGTAACACACAGTAACTGCAGGAGCAGTAACACACACAGTAACTGCAGGAGCAGTAACACACAGTAACTGCAGGAGCAGTAACACACACAGTAACTGCAGGAGCAGTAACACACACAGTAACTGCAGGAGCAGTAACACACACAGTAACTGCAGGAGCAATAACACACACAGTAACTGCAGGAGCAGTAACACACACAGTAACTGCAAGAGCAGTAACACACAGTAACTGCAAGAGCAGTAACACACAGTAACTGCAGGAGCAGTAACACACAGTAACTGCAGGAGCAGTAACACACACACAGTAACTGCAGGAGCAGTAACACACACAGTAACAGCAAGAGCAGTAACACACAGTAACTGCAGGAGCAGTAACACACAGTAACTGCAGGAGCAGTAACACACAGTAACTGCAGGAGCAGTAACACACAGTAACTGCAGGAGCAGTAACACACAGTAACTGCAGGAGCAGTAACACACAGTAACTGCAGGAGCAGTAACACATACAGTAACTGCAGGAGCAGTAACACACAGTAACTGCAGGAGCAGTAACACACACAGTAACTGCAGGAGCAGTAACACACACAGTAACTGCAGGAGCAGTAACACACACAGTAACTGCAGGAGCAGTAACACACACAGTAACTGCAGGAGCAGTAACACACAGTAACTGCAGGAGCAGTAACACACACAGTAACTGCAGGAGCAGTAACACACACAGTAACTGCAGGAGCAGTAACACACACAGTAACTGCAGGAGCAGTAACACACACAGTAACTGCAGGAGCAGTAACACACACAGTAACTGCAGGAGCAGTAACACACACAGTAACTGCAGGAGCAGTAACACACACAGTAACTGCAGGAGCACACGCATACAGTAACTGCAGGAGCAGTAACACACACAGTAACTGCAGGAGCAGTAACACACACAGTAACTGCAGGAGCTGTAACACACACAGTAACTGCAGGAGCAGTAACACACACAGTAACTGCAGGAGCAGTAACACACACAGTAACTGCAGGAGCAGTAACACACACAGTAACTGCAGGAGCAGTAACACACACAGTAACTGCAGGAGCAGTAACACACACAGTAACTGCAGGAGCAGTAACAAACACAGTAACTGCAGGAGCACACGCATACAGTAACTGCAGGAGCAGTAACACACACAGTAACTGCAGGAGCAGTAACACACAGTAACTGCAGGAGCAGTAACACACATAGTAACTGCAGGAGCAGTAACACACACAGTAACTGCAGGAGCAGTAACACACACAGTAACTGCAGGAGCAGTAACACACACAGTAACTGCAGGAGCAGTAACACACACAGTAACTGCAGGAGCAGTAACACACACAGTAACTGCAGGAGCAGTAACACACAGTAACTGCAGGAGCAGTAACACACAGTAACTGCAGGAGCAGTAACACACACAGTAACTGCAGGAGCAGTAACACACACAGTAACTGCAGTAGCAGTAACACACAGTAACTGCAGGAGCAGTAACACACACAGTAACTGCAGGAGCAGTAACACACACAGTAACTGCAGGAGCAGTAACACACACAGTAACTGCAGGAGCAGTAACACACACAGTAACTGCAGGAGCAGTAACACACACAGTAACTGCAGGAGCAGTAACACACAGTAACTGCAGGAGCAGTAACACACACAGTAACTGCAGGAGCAGTAACACACACAGTAACTGCAGGAGCAGTAACACACAGTAACTGCAGGAGCAGTAACACACACAGTAACTGCAGGAGCAGTAACACACACAGTAACTGCAGGAGCAGTAACACACACAGTAACTGCAGGAGCACACGCATACAGTAACTGCAGTAGCAGTAACACACACAGTAACTGCAGGAGCAGTAACACACACAGTAACTGCAGGAGCACACGCATACAGTAACTGCAGGAGCAGTAACACACACAGTAACTGCAGGAGCAGTAACACACACAGTAACTGCAGGAGCAGTAACACACACAGTAACTGCAGGAGCAGTAACACACACAGTAACTGCAGGAGCAGTAACACACAGTAACTGCAGGAGCAGTAACACACACAGTAACTGCAGGAGCAGTAACACACACAGTAACTGCAGGAGCAGTAACTGCAGGAGCAGTAACACACACAGTAACTGCAGGAGCAGTAACACACACAGTAACTGCAGGAGCAGTAACACACACAGTAACTGCAGGAGCAGTAACACACACAGTAACTGCAGGAGCACACGCATACAGTAACTGCAGGAGCAGTAACACACACAGTAACTGCAGGAGCAGTAACACACACAGTAACTGCAGGAGCACACGCATACAGTAACTGCAGGAGCAGTAACACACACAGTAACTGCAGGAGCAGTAACACACACAGTAACTGCAGGAGCAGTAACACACACAGTAACTGCAGGAGCAGTAACACACACAGTAACTGCAGGAGCAGTAACACACACCGTAACTGCAGGAGCAGTAACACACACAGTAACTGCAGGAGCACACGCATACAGTAACTGCAGGAGCAGTAACACACACAGTAACTGCAGGAGCAGTAACACACACAGTAACTGCAGGAGCAGTAACACACACAGTAACTGCAGGAGCAGTAAAACACACAGTAACTGCAGGAGCAGTAACACACACAGTAACTGCAGGAGCAGTAACACACACAGTAACTGCAGGAGCAGTAACACACACAGTAACTGCAGGAGCAGTAACACACACAGTAACTGCAGGAGCAGTAACACACACAGTAACTGCAGGAGCACACGCATACAGTAACTGCAGGAGCAGTAACACACACAGTAACTGCAGGAGCAGTAACACACACAGTAACTGCAGGAGCAGTAACACACATAGTAACTGCAGGAGCAGTAACACACACAGTAACTGCAGGAGCAGTAACACACACAGTAACTGCAGGAGCAGTAACACACACAGTAACTGCAGGAGCAGTAACACACACAGTAACTGCAGGAGCAGTAACACACACAGTAACTGCAGGAGCAGTAACACACAGTAACTGCAGGAGCAGTAACACACAGTAACTGCAGGAGCAGTAACACACACAGTAACTGCAGGAGCAGTAACACACACAGTAACTGCAGTAGCAGTAACACACAGTAACTGCAGGAGCAGTAACACACACAGTAACTGCAGGAGCAGTAACACACACAGTAACTGCAGGAGCAGTAACACACACAGTAACTGCAGGAGCAGTAACACACACAGTAACTGCAGGAGCAGTAACACACACAGTAACTGCAGGAGCAGTAACACACAGTAACTGCAGGAGCAGTAACACACACAGTAACTGCAGGAGCAGTAACACACACAGTAACTGCAGGAGCAGTAACACACAGTAACTGCAGGAGCAGTAACACACACAGTAACTGCAGGAGCAGTAACACACACAGTAACTGCAGGAGCAGTAACACACACAGTAACTGCAGGAGCACACGCATACAGTAACTGCAGGAGCAGTAACACACACAGTAACTGCAGGAGCAGTAACACACACAGTAACTGCAGGAGCATACGCATACAGTAACTGCAGGAGCAGTAACACACACAGTAACTGCAGGAGCAGTAACACACACAGTAACTGCAGGAGCAGTAACACACACAGTAACTGCAGGAGCAGTAACACACACAGTAACTGCAGGAGCAGTAACACACAGTAACTGCAGGAGCAGTAACACACACAGTAACTGCAGGAGCAGTAACACACACAGTAACTGCAGGAGCAGTAACACACACAGTAACTGCAGGAGCAGTAACACACACAGTAACTGCAGGAGCAGTAACACACACAGTAACTGCAGGAGCAGTAACACACACAGTAACTGCAGGAGCAGTAACACACAGTAACTGCAGGAGCAGTAACACACAGTAACTGCAGGAGCAGTAACACACACAGTAACTGCAGGAGCAGTAACACACACAGTAACTGCAGTAGCAGTAACACACAGTAACTGCAGGAGCAGTAACACACACAGTAACTGCAGGAGCAGTAACACACACAGTAACTGCAGGAGCAGTAACACACACAGTAACTGCAGGAGCACACGCATACAGTAACTGCAGGAGCAGTAACACACACAGTAACTGCAGGAGCAGTAACACACACAGTAACTGCAGGAGCAGTAACACACACAGTAACTGCAGGAGCAGTAACACACACAGTAACTGCAGGAGCAGTAACACACACAGTAACTGCAGGAGCAGTAACACACACAGTAACTGCAGGAGCAATAACACACACAGTAACTGCAGGAGCAGTAACACACACAGTAACTGCAGGAGCAGTAACACACACAGTAACATCAGGAGCAGTAACACACAGTAACTGCAGGAGCACACGCATACAGTAACTGCAGGAGCAGTAACACACACAGTAACTGCAGGAGCAGTAACACACAGTAACTGCAGGAGCACACGCATACAGTAACTGCAGGAGCAGTAACACACACAGTAACTGCAGGAGCAGTAACACACAGTAACTGCAGGAGCAGTAACACATACAGTAACTGCAGGAGCAGTAACACACACAGTAACTGCAGGAGCAGTAACACACACAGTAACTGCAGGCGCAGTAACACACACAGTAACTGCAGGAGCAGTAACACACACAGTAACTGCAGGAGCAGTAACACACACAGTAACTGCAGGAGCAGTAACACACACAGTAACTGCAGGAGCACACGCATACAGTAACTGCAGGAGCAGTAACACACACAGTAACTGCAGGAGCAGTAACACACACAGTAACTGCAGGAGCACACGCATACAGTAACTGCAGGAGCAGTAACACACACAGTAACTGCAGGAGCAGTAACACACAGTAACTGCAGGAGCAGTAACACACACAGTAACTGCAGGAGCAGTAACACACACAGTAACTGCAGGAGCAGTAACACACACAGTAACTGCAGGAGCAGTAACACACAGTAACTGCAGGAGCAGTAACACACAGTAACTGCAGGAGCAGTAACACACAGTAACTGCAGGAGCACACGCATACAGTAACTGCAGGAGCTGTAACACACACAGTAACTGCAGGAGCAGTAACACACACAGTAACTGCAGGAGCAGTAACACACACAGTAACTGCAGGAGCACACGCATACAGTAACTGCAGGTGCAGTAACACACACAGTAACTGCAGGAGCAGTAACACACACAGTAACTGCAGGAGCAGTAACACACACAGTAACTGCAGGAGCAATAACACACACAGTAACTGCAGGAGCAGTAACACACACTGTAACTGCAGCAGCAGTAACACACACAGTAACTGCAGGAGCAGTAACACACACAGTAACTGCAGGAGCAATAACACACACAGTAACTGCAGGAGCAGTAACACACACAGTAACTGCAGGAGCAGTAACACACACAGTAACATCAGGAGCAGTAACACACAGTAACTGCAGGAGCACACGCATACAGTAACTGCAGGAGCAGTAACACACACAGTAACTGCAGGAGCAGTAACACACAGTAACTGCAGGAGCACACGCATACAGTAACTGCAGGAGCAGTAACACACACAGTAACTGCAGGAGCAGTAACACACAGTAACTGCAGGAGCAGTAACACATACAGTAACTGCAGGAGCAGTAACACACACAGTAACTGCAGGAGCAGTAACACACACAGTAACTGCAGGCGCAGTAACACACACAGTAACTGCAGGAGCAGTAACACACACAGTAACTGCAGGAGCAGTAACACACACAGTAACTGCAGGAGCAGTAACACACACAGTAACTGCAGGAGCACACGCATACAGTAACTGCAGGAGCAGTAACACACACAGTAACTGCAGGAGCAGTAACACACACAGTAACTGCAGGAGCACACGCATACAGTAACTGCAGGAGCAGTAACACACACAGTAACTGCAGGAGCAGTAACACACAGTAACTGCAGGAGCAGTAACACACACAGTAACTGCAGGAGCAGTAACACACACAGTAACTGCAGGAGCAGTAACACACACAGTAACTGCAGGAGCAGTAACACACAGTAACTGCAGGAGCAGTAACACACAGTAACTGCAGGAGCAGTAACACACAGTAACTGCAGGAGCACACGCATACAGTAACTGCAGGAGCTGTAACACACACAGTAACTGCAGGAGCAGTAACACACACAGTAACTGCAGGAGCAGTAACACACACAGTAACTGCAGGAGCACACGCATACAGTAACTGCAGGTGCAGTAACACACACAGTAACTGCAGGAGCAGTAACACACACAGTAACTGCAGGAGCAGTAACACACACAGTAACTGCAGGAGCAATAACACACACAGTAACTGCAGGAGCAGTAACACACACTGTAACTGCAGCAGCAGTAACACACACAGTAACTGCAGGAGCAGTAACACACACAGTTACTGCAGGAGCAGTAACACACACAGTAACTGCAGGAGCACACGCATACAGTAACTGCAGGAGCAGTAACACACACAGTAACTGCAGGAGCAGTAACACACACAGTAACTGCAGGAGCACACGCATACAGTAACTGCAGGAGCACACGCATACAGTAACTGCAGGAGCAGTAACACACACAGTAACTGCAGGAGCAGTAACACACACACACGCAGTAACACACAATGTCACACAGTAAATTGCAGGAGCAGTAACACACACACACTGTGTCACACACAGTAACACACACACACACACTGTGTCACACACAGTAACTGCAGGAGCAGTAACACAGACACACAGTGACTGAACGAGCAGTGTCACACAGTAAAACAGTAACTGCAGGAGCAGTAACACACACACAAATACACACACACACACACACACACATACACACACACACAGTAACTGCAGGAGCAGTAACACAGTGTCACACAGTAAATTGCAGAAGCAGTAACACACACACTGTCACTGCAGGAGCAGTAACACACACACTGTCACTGCAGGAGCAGTAACACACACACACAGTAACTGCACGAGCCGTGTCACACGCAGTAAATGCAGGAGCAGTGCACACAGTAACACACACAATAACTGCAGGAGCAGTAACACACACAGTAACTGCAGGAGCAGTAACACACACAGTAACTGCAGGAGAAGTAACACACACAGTAACTGCAGGAGCAGTAACACACACACACAGTACTGCAGGAGCAGTAACACACACAGTGAGACACACGGTAACTGCAGGAGCAGTAACACACAGTAACTGCAGGAGCAGTAACACACACAGTAACTGCAGGAGCAGTAACACACACAGTAACTGCAGGAGCAGTAACACACACAGTAACTGCAGGAGCACACGCATACAGTAACTGCAGTAGCAGTAACACACACAGTAACTGCAGGAGCAGTAACACACACAGTAACTGCAGGAGCACACGCATACAGTAACTGCAGGAGCAGTAACACACACAGTAACTGCAGGAGCAGTAACACACACAGTAACTGCAGGAGCAGTAACACACACAGTAACTGCAGGAGCAGTAACACACACAGTAACTGCAGGAGCAGTAACACACACAGTAACTGCAGGAGCAGTAACACACACAGTAACTGCAGGAGCAGTAACACACACAGTAACTGCAGGAGCAGTAACTGCAGGAGCAGTAACACACACAGTAACTGCAGGAGCAGTAACACACACAGTAACTGCAGGAGCAGTAACACACACAGTAACTGCAGGAGCAGTAACACACACAGTAACTGCAGGAGCACACGCATACAGTAACTGCAGGAGCAGTAACACACACAGTAACTGCAGGAGCAGTAACACACACAGTAACTGCAGGAGCACACGCATACAGTAACTGCAGGAGCAGTAACACACACAGTAACTGCAGGAGCAGTAACACACACAGTAACTGCAGGAGCAGTAACACACACAGTAACTGCAGGAGCAGTAACACACACAGTAACTGCAGGAGCAGTAACACACACCGTAACTGCAGGAGCAGTAACACACACAGTAACTGCAGGAGCACACGCATACAGTAACTGCAGGAGCAGTAACACACACAGTAACTGCAGGAGCAGTAACACACACAGTAACTGCAGGAGCAGT